>NW_007378230.1:0-98650 GCF_000475195.1 Diaphorina citri | reverse complement strand
CCCTCGAACAAGTACGCGGGCGTTCAGCATTTCTGTATTCAACAGCAACTCGCCAATAAATAAGCCTTTCCTTTATTGCAAATGTCACTTCATGATTATTTAGGTACCTCACTTACACAGCATCAGGTCCTCCTTTGGGTACTACATTTGGTTCCTTTGATACGTTGATGTACTACCATTACTTCTGGTTTCCCTCCTCAATTAATACAATCCCCATTGATCTCTTTCTTTCATGACATAGGTAATTGAAGTTGAAAGAAGCTTGCTACTTTACATACTAGTACACCTGAGGGGAAAAGAAGAAATAAATGGACTGAAAAATAGATTAAACACTGGGGTTCACTGGGTAGGTATCTTTGGGTTTTCACTCTGCAAAAAAAAAAAAAATCTTTTGCACTTTGGGTTTTCCCTGTGCATTTTTTTTGCAACTTAAATAAAAGGTTGGACAGTGAACTACAAATGAGTAAATAATTCAGGTGTCAAAGATCAAATACTAAGTAGGTACCTACCTATTGTATTTTTGTCTCTTATCTGTTTAGAGTTGCATGGCAAGATGCTAATCTACTCCGTTTAATGTAACTTAGCTAGACTTTCCTTTTTTTAAGCACTCTTTT
This sequence comes from Diaphorina citri, assembly GCF_000475195.1. NCBI lineage: Eukaryota > Metazoa > Arthropoda > Insecta > Hemiptera > Psyllidae > Diaphorina > Diaphorina citri. Next base: position 98,036 of record NW_007378230.1, on the reverse strand, counting down.
AAATTGCACACTTTAAACTACATTTTTTAGAACACTTCTAAAGCAATCATCTTCCTTTATCTATTCAGTTTCCAAAGTACTATGGCTACACCTACAAAATATGCCTAGGCAATAGGTACCTTACCTAGGTAATCTAGGTATTAAAACATAATAAAACACTTACCCAATCATTCCTCAATCCTCTTCATGAATACAATAATAATGAAAAATATTACTTAGAAAAAAAGCCGGTGACGTGTTTTACTCTGCGCATGTGCTGACATCACGTGTGGCTGGATCTCAGAGGCTGGATAAAGGCTGGATATACACTTGCAAGTCAAGTCTGGCTGGATTTAAACTTGCATCGCGAGTGATAATTTTGCTGGATGATTGTCATTGAAAATAAGCCCATATCCGGCCTTGACATCCAGTTGGATGTGCGGTTGATAATTCATTTTAAAGAACAGGTTGGATCTCTGAGGTTGGATTCGGACTGGATCTAGGTTTAAGACGTTAGACTTAGAAATCCTGTCAAAATCAAGCCCCTGGATGTAAGCTTGCGTGCTAACTGGGATGTATAGGTTGGACTTGGACTACCTAGGTACCTACGTAAAATTGTGCATAAATATCGCGTGATTGACTGGTCATTCAAATCAATCAATGAGAGTTTTATTAACAGCTTTTATAAAGGTGTGCACTGCGTACTTATCTGTGTGCTACGGCACTTTCGCGACAAAGCAGCGGAAAATGTGTTCGTTGAAATCTATAGCGTTCTGTTGCTGACTGAGATGATTCCTTTTTTTTTTTTTTTTTTTTTTTGTAAAAAACTTTTTGATCGTTAAAATCACCATAAGAAATACACAGAGTGCAGAGACTGTGGGAGAGAAAACTTTTCCTCGCTCGCCTAATATTTGAGTTTCGTTTATGTTTTTAGTTTGATAACTACAAGTTCGGCCATGCCTTTTCCACAAGTTTGGCCATGCCTCGGGATAAACTAGCGGGATTCCGGAGCGAAGCGACGGAATTCAGCTAGTAGCTAATATAAATGAAAAGTATAATATAAACGTGCAAACTAAAGATAAAAAGTAAAAAATGAATTCAGATTGTACAAGTTGCGGAAAAAAAATCAAAAATTCTAATTTCCCGCCAACTTTACACGCAAAAAGTCCGACGTTGTCCTACGATGGCCCTGTTCATAACCACGGCCTCAGGGCTGAGATGAGCTCGGACGACGTGAGATAACTGTTCCGGCGGCAATTTTTAAAATTCATTTTATATTTATTTTTGTTTGCTTTGTAATTTGCTTGTTTTTAATAGCTAATATAAATGAAAAGTATAATATAAACGTGCAAACTAAAGATAAAAAGTAAAAAATGAATTCAGATTGTACAAGTTGCGGAAAAAAAATCAAAAATTCTAATTTCCCGCCAACTTTACACGCAAAAAGTCCGACGTTGTCCTACGATGGCCCTGTTCATAACCACGGCCTGAACAGGGCTGAGATGAGCTCGGACGACGTGAGATAACTGTTCCGGCGGCAATTTTTAAAATTCATTTTATATTTATTTTTGTTTGCTTTGTAATTTGCTTGTTTTTATTAGCTAATATAAATGAAAAGTATAATATAAACGTGCAAACTAAAGATAAAAAGTAAAAAATGAATTCAGATTGTACAAGTTGCGGAAAAAAAATCAAAAATTCGAATTTCCCGCCAACTTTACACGCAAAAAGTCCGACGATGTCCTACGATGGCCCTGTTCATAACCACCCATGCAGCCAAGTAAATTGAAAAGGCAACCGCAATATTGCGTGAAGATTCAATGTTAGTTGAATTTGAAATATTGTAAATAAAACATTCCTTCAACATGGAGGGATTGTTGAAATTATAATGAGTATAAAATGAATATTATCTCAATAATTAATTTTAAATGTTGTACAAGTTATAATATTATATTGTTTCTGCAATATTCAGGTGTTATTGAAATTTCAACATGTTAAATTTCTTTATTCTATCAAGATTGAAATTAGTATATTTCTACAACACATATTTCTGAAATGTTGTATGAATATTTAGTTTGAAACTCTTGCTTGTATATTGAAAAAACTATCTTCATACAACATTTCCTCAACATTGTCAAAAATGTAAACATAACCTCTCCAAATTTTGATTTTTTGAACACATGAGACATGAGGTCGTTACAAAAAGTTCAGAGTTTTTTTGAATTTGAAATTTTCTAGGAAGTTTTGAATGTTATTATAAAAGATCACCCCTTAAGTTATGGATGTTATTGTTGCAATGGATGATTCTTCTGATGCAGATGACATTTTCACAATGCCAGTGTATTATGAAAATTGTAGTAGTGAATCTGCAAATGCTGGTGAAGGTAAGTAAAATCTTAAAGTATACCTACTATACTTAAACCTTTAAAGGAGGGACAAAAAAGAAGGGCTCTTCCCTTCATCTTTTATGGCTACAAGTGGCCAGGTTAAGAAGTGTTATAACAACATAATCACACAACATAATCACAGAAATATTACCTTTACTAGACCTGTACCCTCAGGGTAGGGGTCTAGAATTCTCCCAAGGCAGTACCCATTGCCTGTTGTAAAAGGTGACTAAGGTACCAAGGAGGCACACAAGCCCTCTTATTGAATTATTAGGGAAGAACCCCAGTTGCAACCCTGGGTTTTTAAACTGGACCTTAACCGGCTTAGGCAGATGGTGTTTTGTAAGGGTGTGGTGGCTGATAAATGGAAAGCCCTAGTCTTCGTGATGGTTGGTCCCACAAAACATAATTGGCCTGGGACAAGCCTGGTTTAAGCATAAAACTAGCTTTAATGAAATAAACCACCCAGAGTCATACTAGCCAGTGTGGTTCATAACCGATTAACACGGTTGTTAATCGTTACGATTATTAATCGGTTATGAACCACACGCAGGTATCCCGCTAGTAGGTAATAAATATATATTATAATATTACCTACTAGCGGGATACCTGCGAGCTTTGCGTCGCTCACCACCACACACACATTATCCACATACACACACACACCACACACCCACCACACACACACACAGTCGGCCAAAAATTTCGAATTTCTTGAATAACTAGCGAACGGCTGGCTTTAGGAAATTTTAACCTAGCCTATAACCACTGCCATAAAAATATGAACCTGTGTACAAAATTTCAAGTTTCTACAACTTACCGTTTAGACGCCAACCTCTTACAGACAAACAAACAGAAAACCGCTCTTATTAAGATATGTGTTTTTTCAGGAGAAACAATCAACAATGCTTTAGCTTCTGATTCGGAGATGAAAGAATCCAGCATTCTTCAAGCAATTGAAGCCCTTAATAGTAAGTTTTCATCTTACTCATTGATTGCAAATCATTAAGATTAAGACAGATTATTTGTTTCATAAGGGTTAGATGGTTCTGGTAAGGCCACAACATGTGGGATGTCTTTGTACCTTCCACACTTATCTCATGGCCAAATTCAGATCAATATCAGATCAGTAGTTGGTATAGTAAAGCAAATGGGGATAACTACTCCCCAAGTTAAATGTCAACATCTATTCTTCTAATTTTGAATAAAACTTTCTATAAAATAAGGCCAGTATGATACCAATTTAGTCACTAATAATATAAATAATTTTACATGTATTGTGTTTTATATTGATTTTTTTAAAGGAAAACTTGTGGACATTCAAGTCACACAAAATCTATTGCTTGAAGAGGTTAGGAACATCAAGAGCAATATGAACGTAGCAAGAAAGACTCCAGATGAGTCTAGTTCTCATCAGATCAAAATGTGGTTGGAACATTTTCCCATAAAGAGCTGTCAAGAGCTCGATCAAGTTGAAAAACTCCTCGAGACAGAGAACTCTGAGTCCCTTGTAAGTTAAGGGCCTGTTCATCAAATGCTTTAATCAGGCTGATTGCTCTTGTTCAGGATTTTCTCAAACGTGATCAGTGGAATAATGTTAACAAAAAGTTATCTGTCTGATAAATGCATTTGATAAACTGCCATGCAAAATAGGAAAAAAATAAATTCAACTCATGGTTGAGCAAATTGTAACTGAACATGATTTTGTGTACCTACTCACTAAAATTATATATAGGTTCTAGCAGCTTTGCTGCCCATGGGCTTAATTGCTTCCTGTTTTTAGCAAGTTGGCCCAAATCTAGACACTTGCTGGGTAATTTTGGAAGAGCATACGAAATGTTAGCTTGATAGCTTTAACGGTTCCAAAGTTAACTGTTTAAAATATATATGTAATGTATTTAACATTTTTCTTTTCAGGTTAATCACCTCAGCCTGATATCAGGTTCTAACTTGAACCATGTTGTCAGAAATACAATCAAACAAGTATTTCTGGACAATGTGTTGGTCCATTTTTCATGGACAGGGTCCCATGGCCACAAAAGATCTTTCAAAGAGCTAAGAATTTGTAAAATAATTTGTGGTAAGTTTTGAAACCTTTGTGAAATACAAGGTGGTCCTCAAACTTTGGAACAACAGCCTACAGGCCTCAGTATGTTGTAGATGTTGTCTGTAAACTTTGGGGACCACTCTGAACCCATTTGTTTTGAATATACAAATCATATTGATAGATTCTGACGTAACTTTATACAAATCAGAAAATAAAATATACCTGCATATATCTATACAGGGTGTATCACAAAGCTATGTCAAGCCGAAAATGGCGAATAGTACAAGTCAAGGGCTACAAAAAGTTCCCCAGACATTTTTTCGAAATCCTCAAATTAACCGAGATATCCGCCATTTTGTGTTCTTTTCAGGTACCCCAACCTTGCTCCAAACATTTGACCATGGCACAAAATGTGTTAAAGCTAGAAAGAAACTGATTACATGTGTAGATAGAAGACAATATTATCTCTCTTTTGAGACCAGTTTCATTTCTAAAAGTTTAAACGGCCATGAAATGACAGGGTTTTGAATGTAGAAAACCGTAGGGAAAAAGGATATTCAAAGTGGGGAAAAAAATCAGAAATTAAAGTAGTTACCTGTAAATAAAGATATCAACCAAAGTCAATGTTGCTTCGAACTTAAAAAAAAAAAATATCAATTTTTTTCATACTTTATATGATTCCTTATTACACGGGGAAAAAAAAAAGTTCAATTTTTGGACACTTTTTAATGATCCCTCATTACATGGGGAGTATTTTAAGATAGGAAATTTTTGGTCGAAAATTGGCCGCCGTAGGCGGTCGATTTTGGACTTGGAAAAATTTTCAAAAAAAAAAATCAATTTTTGGACACTTTTTAATGATCCCTCATTACACGGGGAGTATTTTAAGATAGGAAATTTTCGACCAAAAATCGGCCGCCGTAGGCGGCTCAGGCTCGGGAAAATTTTCATTTTTTTATATTATTTTTTTTAAATACGTATTCCGCAAATGTAATAGAAAGTCGTGTGATGTTCATACCAGATTTTTTTAACTTGGTATACGTGTCTATTAGGGTCTCCGAATTAACCTTATGGCAGTCAAACTGTGTACGGACAAACTGCCCTAGAAAACAGCTCTTCCAGACATTTTACAAAACTTTATTTCAGTTTTTATTTTCATAAATCCTTTCATTTCCTTATAATAATAAAAATAAGAATTAATAATATGCATTTTTGTTCACAGAATCAGTTCAGAAGAACACTCTTGGGCAGACAATCGACAACAATTTGAGCATTGAGAAACCCATTTGTTTGTTTTTGGCTCAGGCCAAGCACAGATTGGAATCCAAGAGGAGGAGGAGTAACGAGGATGATGATACTTGTCTTCCTAACTTTGATGGGTAAATGGTTGGTTTTTTGGTTTAACAAACTGGTGCATTCAACTCAATAAATACGCTAGCTGATAAGTAAATATGCCTAAAGATTGTCAACGTCCTAAATTCATCAATAGGACAACTTATTGGCGGAAAAAACGAAAATTCATTCGAGTAACGAGGATGATGATACTTGTCTTCCTAACTTTGATGGGTAAATGGTTGGTTTTTTGGTTTAACAAACTGGTGCATTCAACTCAATAAATACGCTAGCTGATAAGTAAATATGCCTAAAGATTGTCAACGTCCTAAATTCATCAATAGGACAACTTATTGGCGGAAAAAACGAAAAGGACATGAAGAATCAAATAGTAATAATCGTATATCTGTACAAGGACATGAAGAATCAAATAGTAATAATCGTATATTTGTACAAGGACATGAAACTATCAATCTTGCTGAAACAGCTGGGTGTGAGTCATCATGCTTTGGTTGTATTTCTCCTGAAAATAATGAAAAATTAGGTTCAGATTTCAACATACAAAATTTCATTGTTGATTTTGCTCTAAAAACTAATCAGACACACTCTAATATCAACTTTCTTCTAAATGGTCTAAAGAAACACTCGTGTTTTAAGGATTTACCTAATGACGCAAGAACTTTATTAAAAACTCCAAGAGAGGACATAAAAAAATTAAAAGTTCTCGAACCAGGATTTTACTATCATTTTGGAATCCAATATTACGTGACACTATTTCTATCAAAGGTGGGTTTCTCTGAAAACATCGAACTCTGCATAGGCATTGATGGGTTGCCTCTCACAGACTCCTCCAGAAGTGTATTTTGGCCAATTTTGGGCTATGTTTGGCCTTCAAAGACAAATATTTTCGTCATTGGACTCTATTGGGGACTAGACAAACCCAAATCAAGCAATGAATATTTATCACCATTCGTAGAGGAAATGAAAAGAATTCAGGATGAAGGCTTTGACTTTCAAGGGAAGAAAGTTTGTGTTGGAATAAAGTTTTTTGCATGTGACAGCCCAGCTAAATCTTTTATACTGAACATAAAAGGGCATGCTGGATATTCTTCTTGTACCAGATGTTTTAGCAGAGGAGAGCGCTTGAATGGAAGAACTTGTTTTCCAGTAGTGGTTGGAAAAAAACGTTCTCATGAAAATTTCATTCTTAGAGAAGATAGTGCACACCACCTTGAAAATAAATCTGTATTATTGGAACTTGACATTGATATGATACGTTCATTTCCACTAGACTATATGCATGTTGTATGTTTAGGGGTGATTAAAAAGTTGTTGTTATTATTGACCTGCTCTGCCCCTGTATCATTACGTATTGATAAGAGAAAGAGAGGCAATGAAATCAGTGATTGGACAAAAATAAATAATTTAATAGAATTATGTAGGTTATGTCTACCCCAAGATTTTTCACGAAAAAGTAGACCATTAGAAGATATAAAACATTGGAAAGCTACAGAATTCAGATTGTTTCTGGTCTATGTGGGTCCTATTGTGCTGAAAGATAATATTGATAAAATCCAGTTTGATAATTTTTTAAGTTTGCACATTGCAATAAAAATTCTTTCAAGCAAAATGTTTGACAAACTCTCAAATTATGCTTTTGACTTACTGAAATACTTTGTTAGAACATTCAGTGAAATTTATGGGAATCATTTAATATCCCACAATGTTCATGCTCTGTTACATATAAAAGAGGATTACCAGAAATTTGGTTGTTTAGATAATTACAGTTGCTTCCCATTTGAAAATTATTTAGGCCAGCTCAAGAAAAAGTTAAGACACTGCAATAAACCACTTGAGCAAATAGTTAATCGAACTATTGAGCTTCAAATTAATAACAATTTGTTCAAAGATGAAAGTAACTTGTATGGTCCCTGTAAAGCCCACACAAAAGGACCTATATGTTTAGGTGTAAGGTCAGATACTCAGTATTCTAAGTTGAAAACAGTGTCTTGTACATTATTTGTAAACAGAATTAAAAAATCAGACTCATATATTATAACAAAAAACCTTGAAATTGTACAAATTGAAAACTTTGTGAAAACAACAACAGAAGAACTTCTGATAATAGGTTTCAGATTTCAATCGGTTAAAGATGTATTTGAAACACCTATAAAGTCATCACGACTTCTTGAGTTTGTGGTTGATGAGATAAATGAAAACTTAGAAGTTTGGAAACTATCAGATTTGCTTGCCAAGTGTATAGTGTTTACAGTACAGGGCAAGAAGTTTGCAATTGGGTTGGCTCACACAATTAGTGTACCTACATGAAAATTTTTAGTAGATGTCTATAGGTATCCCTATTTTTAGGTTTATGTATTTCATTTGTTAATTCTGTTCATACCAAACTGTATAATTTTCTGTATGATACTATAGGTCTGTCTATATATTTTTTTTTTTTTTTTTAACATAGGTGAATATTATTGTTATACAAGAGGCCCAGCTTAACCAGACAGTTTTGAAATTTAAACATCATGAAGGGCAAACATTTCTTAGTCGATATGATACAACGATCTCAAAATCAACAGACAGTAATAATTTATGACTGAGATATTCATATTAAAAACTGTCAGGTTAAGCTGGGCCATCCTGTATATGTTATAAGAAGTAGCTTCAAAATAAAAATAAAAACTTAAATTGCATTTTGACTAATAATTTGAATCTCTAAAAAGTACAAAGACTGTATTTATGTCACATCCACTCATTTCACTGAATTACCACGAGGCATTGATGTAAAAGACTGTAGTCAAGTCTCATGCTACGCACATCACATTGAAATGAGGGACTTTTCTAATTAAATTCTTGTGTGCGGAGTCCAGTACGTAGGACTATTTCACCCTATGCTACGCACATACGTACCTAATGTAAACTTAGTGTAGATTTTCTGAATTAATTCACTCGTGGCCAAAACGTTTCTACAGTAAATGACTAGAAGGTGATGAATCCGCGTTATTTCCTTCTCTTCTCGGGAATTCATCTACTGGGGCAACGTGTTGTCCACGAATTAAGTAAGTCAAACATTGTTAGTTGTTAGTAACTCACTGTTGATTATTGTTATTGTTAGGCTGTTAGTATTAGCATCAGGACAAAAAACTAATGTATACCTATCATTTACAGGTGATGTTGACGGGCAAATCCTACTCAACGGGTTGGAGGTGGAGAAGAATCTCATGGTCAAAGTGTCCGGGTTCGTACCCCAGCATGACCTAACTGTCGACACGCTCACGGTTCACGAACACATGACGCTCATGGCGCGACTCAAAATGGATCGCAACCTACATCATGTAGAGAGGGCACGCACAGTGGATGCACTACTCAAAGAGTTGGGACTGTTGAAGTGTAAGAACTCCGTACTCAATGTTTTGTCGGGAGGAGAGAGGAAACGAGTCGCATTGGCCGTACAGGTGAGTCAGGACTGTAGCCGAGTGGTTAAGATCACCGACTCTCAACCTAGAGGTAGTGGGTTCGAATCCCGGCCAGGGCGGAAATTTTCTAACCAGACTTTTCCGTTCTTAGATAGGCATGGATGTAAAAGAATGCGCCTTGAAGTAATGAGAAAGCGGAACCGAGGAACAATCATAAAAAAAGGTGAGTCAGGAACTTTGGAACAAATCAACTTTGTGACATAATATTTGCATCTAATGAAAAATACAGGAACGAAAAAGAGGAAAATAAAGAAGATATGGAGAGGAATGTGTTGAAATGACGACAGAGGGAATTTCAACGCATGCCTATGATGATCTAATGTCATTTCATTAAACATATAGGGAGAATGTATTCCTCAGAGATAAGTTTCTGATTTCACTATAGAAATACAATGCCAGAACCTAGAACCAAATAGTAGTCTTATGTTTGTGACAGCTAAGAATTTGGTATACTTTCATCAGAAATATTTTTCCATTAACTGTTGAGCCCAATAAAAAGGATTGAATTTCATTAGAAAAGAGTGACTTTATTATGGATCATTTCATAAAATGGTTTTGGTTGAGTAACTTTTTCATCATGGTTCAGAAACCTCCATATCGGATTACTTTTCATTCTTCGCACATGTCAACACGCTATTTTATGTATCTAGACGAAACTGATATGATATCAATGACCAACACATCAGGTACTTATTAAACACTTGAGTTCATAAAACCTAGGTGCAATGTAATTTCAACATGCAACTTTCAGTCAAACCAAGTAGAATCAAATTGCACGTTTAATTTACAAGATTTTGATTTATTAAGTTAAAAAAAAGCAACATGTACTTCACATAACAGAAAGAATTAAGTTAAGTATCTAATTAAATAAATAAAAAAAAACACTCAATTGGATTAAAAAAAAATCAAAATTTCGAATTTCCCGCCAACTTTACACGCTCATGAAGGCTCTGTGTTAAGTTACCACATCATTTTCTACTTGCCAAGAACATCTTCAGAATGGCCTATCTCAGCCCTGTTCATAACCACGGCCTCTTCTGTAGAGGAGGAGAACTAAATGTCAGTACTTCAGTAGTTCAGTACTTCAGTAGTCAGTAGTGAGTAGTGACAGAACTGTACTGATTGACTTTCTGCATGTTGAAGTTGAAGGATTATAAAGTTCCTTCTGAAATAAAATTGTTTTTTTACAATTACAATTTACAATTTAGGTACAATTTTACAATTACATAGTTCGTTTTTACTTTTTTAAGTGCTAATCATTAAAATATGTGACTTTTTGACTTTAAAATTGCTATTTTTAAAACTTCATAAGAAACACTCACTCCTAAAGCAAGTATCTTCCCTCTTATAGAAGGATTTTTACAATTTTTCACAGTCGTGCGTTCTAGACAAGTACCTACCGTGAATATACTATCTCAGGGGTTCCCACTGTGTACTGTGTACCACCTGACACCTCAAGGTTCTTTTGCCATACCACCAGATATCAATTTTGGGTACTTGTGCAGAAGTCACGGTACTTGTGCAGAAGTCACGTCCATGGAATATTGCCACCAAAGGAACTGGCTTAAACAAGCAGTGTCCAGTGTTATTGGGTGAGTTTGAATACTCGTTGCATAGTCGAATCAGTTAGGGTTTGCAGTGATGACATCATTCATTAAACAATTAACCTCGCAATGAGTATTAAAACTGTTGCGGTTGATCATATGTTAGGGGTATAAAAAAAAATAATCTGAAAATATTGAAGAAAAAGTAAAAAAGACAAGTTTTTATAAGATTTCCTTCCATTCAAATTTCTGAAAAAAAAAAAAAAAACAAACAAAACAAAAAAATGTAAACAAACCGTATCAATTGCAAAATTTGAAGGTTGATCTGGTGAGCTGAATGGTTATAACCGGTTAGAATGAGTATTCAAACTCATACGGTGAAATGAATGACATCACACATGTAAACAATGAGTATTCAAAATTTCAAACGACATTATTGGACCAAACGGTTCCAACCGGTTGGATAAAATTAGTAAAAAAACTTGCCCATTATAGGGTTAGGTTAAACACAAGAAGGAGTTTTCATAGTGTTATTATAGGGTTAGGTTAAATACAAAAAGAAGCTTTTATTTTCCACAGATGTGACTTCTGCATAATTACTTACCACATTTTTTCTTTCTTTGACCCCACTGGGAGTTGAACCTGGGTCTCCCACATGCAAGATGAGTGCAGTGACCACTACACCATGGGAGCTGACTATAATATCTTTGTTTAAACTCCAAACTAAACAAAGAAAAGCTCCTTTTTGTATTTAACCTAACCCTATAATAACATTAATAACACTATGAAAACTCCTTCTTGCATTTAACCTAACCCTATAATGTAAATGTAAATTACCCTATAATAACACTGGGCACGTGAGAGGTTGGTTACTCGGAGGGGAACCCCCACCCCCCCCCCCCCCAAAAAAAAAAAAAATTAGGCAAGAACCGCCTATGGTAGTAATATGCATGGTGTTGGTGATGGAAATTAGTGCCCTACACTTGAATTTAGACTATGCTATCACACTAAAGATTGGCCTCACACATTTGGAAACACCTTCCCTCCAACACAACCAGATGCTTGAGAAAAAGATTTCTTGTATCTATTAATTTAAAAACTACCATTTTTTCAATTCAATTTTTCTTCAACTTTCCACTGAAACCCATTGAATTTCTCCTGATAGAAAAGTACCCCTTATTTTTACATGGTTTTACTTAACTTGAGATCTCTGTTTGTTTTTGTACTCCATACTTTCATTATAGTAGAACCTCGATTATTTCAACTAAGTAATTGTGAGTAAGAATTAACTAAAATAGGTACTTACCTGCCAGAGCTATATTGATTTTTTCGCATAAAAGTTGGTTTATTAATTATTGCTGAGAACTAAAACTAAAGTTACCTATTAAAACTAAAGGGAAATAATGAAATATACGTACGATGTAGGTACAATAAAAAACAAAAACATAAATTCGATTTAATAAAAACAAAATCTAGGCGCACGCCGCGCACCGCACGGCAGTGGCCAGCCAAGTTCAAGTTCCGGCCTGACATTCGATTTAATAAAAACAAAATCTAGGCGCACGCCGCGCACCGCACGGCAGTGGCCAGCCAAGTTCAAGTTCCGGCCTGACTGTCTGTAGATGTTGACGATCGAAAGATTGTCAAATTCAAAAATGTATCTATCTTTTTCCAACAAATTCAAAAGGGAATAGCTAAAAAGGATTCCTAATTTTATCATTTTCATACGAGGTATAAATTTATAGCTGATTTTTCAAGCAGACTATGCCTTTCCAATTGTTTAAGGACTTCATTAAAATTTAGCAAATCCTATAAGTATAAATACCATCAGATACCTATTAAACAAGATTTTATTACCATACAAATTGGCTGACTTCTAATATTACTTTCATAGCAGATTAAGACATTATCAATCAATTTTTTCTTATTTGCTTGGGGTATCACAGTATATTACTTTTTAATTAAATCAGCTGCTGAGAACTTCATATAAAAAATCGACTTTAAAATGAATTTAATCTGTTTTACATTGTGAACGTGTTCCAGGAGATGTCATGGGTGTATTGATATAGTGTAAGCGCTGCTTTAGTCTTCATACAGGACTCCCAAACACCTAAAACTCAATATTCAATCGAGATTTGCTAGTTCCGGAACTGCGCTTATAGCCCAAATGTATCCAAATTATGAACACGACGCAACAAGATGTATCTAATGCAGAAGAAGCGGAAGTAAAGCATTATCTATTTTCCCGTTCATCTTCAATCCGTTCCCTATAAAATTGGGGGTTAAATAACGTAACCCAAGCTGAATAGACAGAACAAAGGAGCACCGACCAAAAAAAAATCCACTATTTAAGACGATCTGGCCCTGTATTTAGGGAGATTTTTTTGTGTAAAAAAACACTTGAAATCTCTATTTACTGAAAAATTGATAGAATAATTTACAATGGGATTTTTATTGTCTATGTGTGAAGTACAATATCACGGAAATTTGAGAAAAAAAAATCTATATGACACTATGTCCCCAGATCCCACAATGCTCTGCAACGGACGGTTATTTCTCTTCAAATTATTGCAGTATTGCTATGACTATTCTGAAATTTAAATATAGCTGATACCGTTCAAATGTTAAAATTACAAGGTATCCAAAGGAGTCATCACAGTAAATCACTTTAGTAAGTGGGGTACTAGATGTTGACGATCGAAAGATTGTCAAATTCAAAAATGTATCTATCTTTTTCCAACAAATTCAAAAGGGAATAGCTAAAAAGGATTTATATAAGATGATTGTGTAGGTAGACGTTGTGCTCATAATAGTATGTAAACAATGTGATTGGTACTAGTACTTCTAACTAGTTACTAAAGACCAAGCGCCTATTTAACAAATAACGAAAATTTTCCAAAAAGTTGCCAAACACCGTCGTCCCCTCAAAAGAGTAAGCAGTAAAGAGATTAGGGATCACAGATATGTAATAGCCCCGCAGAACTTGAGAATATTCCTTTATTTCCTTCCTTATTTTGGGGTGAAAAACGGGGTTAAATCATCGCGAAAAAAATGAGATCAATTTTCAAAATAGTATAGGTTATACGATGATTATTTTGTTATATGTTCCGCTCGTTTGATTTTGAATGCTAATTTGATCAGACATACCTATTATGTATGTAGATAGTGTGTAACTATACAATGTATGTACATATTACGTCTGCGTCCAAGTTCTCAAGCCTGTGTTTTTATCCAACCTGAAATTCATAATTCAACAATTTCAAGACTGAAAAGCCTCCTATGTAATTAGCAAGAGTGCAATGATATTGCAGGAATATGAAACACATTGATCATAATGCAATGATACTTCTGCTAGCACCCGTGTTGCAGCTATTATTGTTGCACCTTTCAGTCCGAACAGGTCAGACTTCGTCTTATCTGGCCATATTCCAAGTTCCAATAGCTATTTATACTCTAGTGGGGTAAATAAACATGTCATATGGAGAGATTGGCACTTATTCTAGATGTTTTGATTTGAGTGAATACTAGTCAGGCCATGTCAATTGTCAATAATGCCACAAACCTAGCTGACCTATAATGGGGAATGGTAAAAAAAAGGTAATCATTGACGGAGCACCTACTCAAAGTGAACGAAAGATCATGCCTACCTTCATAGGGAGTGGATATGTTATTATGTTGGCAAAATGTGTAATCATGTTGTTTAGCACGTCATCGTTATAAGTATTGTGGATTTCCATTGGTACTAAGAAGAGTGTCAATGTCGCATGAAGTTTGCTGCGAACATTGTTTGTGCTAGTGAACTAGATTTTTGGAAAGCCAGCACTGAGGGCTGCACATAATTTACTCTTATTTTTACAAGGTCAGATATTCGATAGTGAAGTATGCAGACAATTATATTTTCTAATTTCCAACTTAATAATTACTTTACTTTCTATTGCATCATGTATTGCAAAGTATGGTTTTTGGTAGGACAAAAACAATTGAGGGAAATCAATGCGCCACAATTTTTATTGAAGCACCAAGATTCAAGTATTGCGGAGAGCGAGTATTTTTTAGTGACCCCTTTTTTTCTCACTTTCCCTATTACTATTGCAAATACTTTAAAAAAGGGTGAAAAAATAGGACAATACTAATGATGGAGTTTTTTTTTTATGTGAAAATAAAATCCATCTTTACACTCCGAAATTCTACGTTCCGAAATAATTAGAAAACGAAAGTAGAAATTGTTATGAAAGCTCACGTTCCATTTGTGAAACATCTCTGTTTTATTATCAGACTTTTTAGATTTTTTATTAGTTCTGCTCAGTCCTCGTATCATCAGTCTAACTAGGAATAAAGATTTGATATCCCAAGAACTGGGAGAAGGGAGGAACGTCCAGGATTTGAAGAGGTTGCCCTCTACGAAGAGTAATAAAAAACATCTTTGGTAGTTTTTTTCCACAATCAATGCTTCCTAATTAATAATTACCTACTCGTAGGTACCCTACATCTAGGGTCAAATTATGAAAAAAGACCATTTTGGAGTCAACATATCAACATGCCCAAGGTAAATTTTCGCACGTTGAAAGTGTTCAATAGACGCACTTTAAGTTAAATACCGAATTATTGCAATCCTGTGCTCAGCACTTGCTCGACTGCAAAGGACATCCTTATATTTGTTCATAAATACGGGTGTGAGGGTTTAGGAGTTAGGACAATAAATTCTTCTTGGATATTATTTGCTGTTGCTACCTAATTTTAAGGTAGCGGAAATAGAAAATAATCATACAAAAATAATGTCTCAACAATTCTATGGTAGTTTCTCCTAGGATATCAGGAACTTCCAATACTTCCCTATGCAGTAGGGGGTTTAGGAGTTAGGACAATAAATTCTTCTTGGATATTATTTGCTGTTGCTACCTAATTTTAAGGTAGCGGAAATAGAAAATAATCACACAAAAATAATGTCTCACCAATTCTATGGTGGTTTCTCCTAGCCTAGGATATCAGGAACTTCCAATACTTCCCTATGCAGTAGGTATAGACTATAGAGTATACAATCCCATAAATCAAATATAATTACAAACAGTCCTAATACGTGATATTTTATTCCATAAAGATATAAAGAACGTGAACCCAATTCATACACACAAGATTAGGAGAAAAATAGAAGTATCCAAATCCACGTACCTATAACAAATCTAAGAATACGTAAGTCTTTTTTGATTCAGCTTGATTTTTAATAACGGGATATCAACATAAAAAATCTATTATTAGCTTTAAACTTATTTAATTAATTAAAAAACAGAGAGCTATAAAACCACGTCCGTTCACTGAAAGGCGACGTTGCCAACCGTCTGTTTTTTGATTCAGCTTGATTTTTAATAACGGGATATCAACATAAAAAATAAAAAAAAATTGTTTTGTCGTTTTCCTTTTTTGCAAAAATTACCTTCTTCCCTCTTTCAAGCTATTCTTTAATTCTCTCGATGTTATCCATTTTAAATTGTTTTTAATAGAGGCACTGGGACGTGCTTTCCTCTTGGCAGTGAAGTTGAGATTTATAAGTAGCGGAGTGTTGTGGAGTGCAACATCACATCTTTTTAGAGTGTGAATATGATGGAGAGACACAATTGCATATTAAATATTAATTTACAATTTCCTCCGACAGGGTCGTGTGTGAAGACCTGGTCAACTAGAGGCTGAGTGGATATATTGGCAAAATGTGTAATCATGTTGTTTAGCACGTCATCGTCATATGTATTGTGGATTTCCATTGGTACTAAGAAGAGTGTCAATGTCGCATGAAGTTTGCTGCGAACATTGTTTGTGCTAGTACAGGCTAGAGACGTGATGGAGAGACACAATTGCATATTAAATATTAATTTACAATTTCCTCCGACAGGGTCGTGTGTGAAGACCTGGTCAACTAGAGGCTGATTGGATATGTTGGCAAAATGTGTAATCATGTTGTTTAGCACGTCATCGTCATAAGTAGGTATTGTGGATTTCCATTGGTACTAAGAAGAGTGTCAATGTCGCATGAAATTTGCTGCGAACATTGTTTGTGCTAGTACAGGCTAGAGACGTAGGCAGGCAGGCACTTACAACAAAATCAATAAATTGTCGAAGCTATTGAGTTTTTCCCGTAAATTGTTGACAATACTTTACTTTAATGAGGGCCCACAGTGGCAAAGAGTAATTACCAGTGGAGTTAAGAATGATGGTGTGCGTATGGTATGATCCAGGTTCTACACTGGTGGCATGCAATCAGTTTCCGCCAGGCTTTCTTCCATTTCCCTGTATGTCTATGACCACCGCCACCAATCAATCAAATGCAATCTGATGCAAATTTTCTGCTAGCAAAGATATTGTAATACGATTGCGACACAAAAATGAGCTAAAGAAATTATTATTGCCAACTCAGGATATCACGTCATTCTCAGATTCAGCGTCGATTTTTAAATCTTTTATATAAAAAAAATCAAACATGGTAACAACAGCATATGTACGCGGAATATTGTATCAGTATAATCAGTTTCCGCCAAGCTTTCTTCCATTTCCCTGTATGTCTATGACCACCGCCACCGATCAATCAAATGCAATCTGATGCAAATTTTCTGCTAGCAAAGATATTGTAATACGATTGCAACACAAAAATCAGCTAAAGAAATTATTATTGCCAACTCAGGATATCACGTCATTCTCAGATCCAGAGTCGATTTTTAAATCTTTTATATAAAAAAAAAATCAAACATGGTAACAACAGCATATGTACGCGGAATATTGTATCAGTAAAATCTATAGCGACGATTTTTATCAAATAAAACAATAATTTGTATGCTTCTGTTCATTGTTTCTATTTATTGATTCTGGAAAACAAAACTACCTACAACATTCAGCATACAGCTAACTATTACGTTTATCATATAACTATTGGTCATTTCCAGGGGAAGTGCTCATGTTATATTATGGCAAGTATTAGTCATGTTGGTACTATCGTGTAATAAATCACAATAAAATCGACTCTATTATCACCATTGTACGTATACGAGTACAATATCAATATCTTCTATTTCCAGGAAATTGGTTTCTGAGGAATTTGCTGGTGTATTGCTTACTAATAGTTTTCTTTTTAGCTCACGAGTGTTTACACATGTAACTTGTTATCTTCATCTGAAAACTGCTTATGTTAACATTCATATTGATCACATTGTAACTAGGACGATGCGGCTAGCGGCTACTGACAAACAAGATAAAGAACAAAAGATACCCCGAGAGATAGAGACAAGGCTCTTGCTGAATGACAAAATGTTCTCTGATACACAAGTTAATAGTCTCTACACATGTGTCAGTATTGATTTCATTGTATTAGCGATTTAGCGACAAAGCGGTGTACATCAGAATTGACATGGTAGCTTATGTTAACATTCATATTGATCACATTGTAACTAGGACGATGCGGCTAGCGGCTACTGACAAACAAGATAAAGAACCAAAGATACCTCGAGAGATAGAGACAAGGCTCTTGCTGAATGACAAAATGTCCTATGATACACAAGTTAATGGTCTCTACACATGTGTCAGTATATATTTCATTGTATTAGCGACAAAGCGGTGTACATCAGAATTGACATGTTAGTGGACATGGACATCGTGACTTTGTTGACAAATTAATGACAACAACCTTTTAGAAGACTGGTGAGCTTTGACTTTACAAATGGGACATTTATAACCTATTACTCCAAATGAATAAGCGTTTACCAACTTTTTACGAAGCATGTGAGTTGCTGTATCACAATTTTAAGAAGGTACGGTAGGTATTTTTATCCTGTTGGTTAAGTCTGTCAGTTAAAATTTCAGGCAATCTACACAAGAATTGTGATTGATTCATGAGGATCACAAACATAAACTTGATCCTGATTTTCCATCTCTAAGCTTAGCTTCGTGTGAGTTGCTGTATCACAATTTTAAGAAGGTACGGTAGGTATTTTTATCCTGTTGGTTAAGTCTGTCAGTTAAAATTTCAGGCAATCCACACAAGAATTGTGATTGATTCATGAGGATCACAAACATAAACTTCATCCTGATTTTCCATCTCTAAGCTTAGCTTCAGAGATAATCAAGATCCACATGTCAAAACTGACACATAAGCTGGAGTTTTATGTGGTGTAAAGCCACGAGGCACTCCCATACCTAGTTTACCAACCTAATTACGCGATTAATTATTATGCATAGAATAAAACAAATATTTGCTTTAACCATTAGAATGGAGCTTGTTCCCAAGTTAATAGACTTGTTAGTTATTAGAATTACCGACATCCATATTAAAACAAATATTTGCTTTAACCATTAGAATGGAGCTTGTTCCCAAGTTAATAGACTTGTTAGTTATTAGAATTACCGACATCCATATACAGGTTGAACAAGCTGGTAAGATAGATAAAGATATCTCTACTGTACCTAACAAGTATTGTTAAGAAAATGAAATGAGCAGAAGTTATGAATTCTATGTTAAACCGTTAGTTGAGTGTACTTAAAAACACCATCATGAAGTGTGTTAAATACCGAAGGATGTAATGAATAAATTAAATGATCTTTTACTTGATTGTGAATTCCATCATGGATTTGATTATAATCGGCATGGTCCGATTCTCAAAGTAAATGCTCATTTTGAAAGGCTTGAAAATGAAATTCTTATTGGTTATAAAATCCTTCACTTTATTAATATTTTTCAATCATATGCAGGGCGAGTGAAAGAATAAAATTTAAATGAAGGAACAGGAACCTTCTTGTTTCATTAAAATAAATCAAAAAGATCAGAAGAAGAAATTTAAACAATTACTAATTGATTTTAATCACAGTTTGCTCATTAGTTTAAATAAGCATTTGATTCAAGGAGGGGTCCATCGGTTATAGGGGACGGCTGAATTAAAGCAATGCTGGAGATGTTGAATGGGAATGTGGAAAGATATTATGGTACTCAGGGAGACATGGACCCGCATCCTCCGATGAAATCAACGCATCTGATTAATTTTGATTGATAAAAAAGTTTATATCAATGAAAACTATTTGTCCCTATTTGTGTGAAAGTTTGAAAGGGCATTTGGCCTTGTGATAACAAATTCAGACGTTAGGAAGGTAGTTTCAGTACAGGTATATGTCAAATCATTTCCTTCAATGAAAAGGCGGCAGATAAAACGATGCTATACCGCAATTACCTTCTAAATGACGATGACAATTTTTTTTTTTTCATTTCTTACAAGTGAGTATCGATAAATAAATCGATATAAATAGTGCCACTCCACACTCCATCAGTACCTACCATTGCCTGATCTGACTTTACTACAGACGATCACGTAAAGGACATTTCAACGAAGGTAGAAATACTTGAAGATATGAACGCACGATCTTGAGAAATTATCTAAATCCAAAGTCTACTTAGCGTTTATTTTCCCTTAGTGAAATATGTCAAGTGTCTTTAACATCTCTTCTATATGATCTTGATAGCTTATAGATTCAATACTGTCCTACTACTATAGACCTTCACTTTTGCACCTAATACCAAAATAACTAAGTGGATATTTTGCCTCTAATAGCACTTATTACATGTTGAGTTTCAGGCACTAAATCACTAGATTCTCATCGTGAGTATGAGTGTTGTGTACTTTTGTGATTGATTCTGACATCACTATGACTTGTCTGTTTCCAATCATTTACATGCCATATTAATTAGGGTGAAACAATTTAGGGAATAAGTTCCTGAAAATCTTCATGTTTCAATATGTAAAGTTGTTGAAGGCAAGACAAAATCTCGTTAAGTGGAGAACACAGAATCCAAGATTCTCTACAATTCCATTTTGAATTGGTTCACAAGGAGTTGGGTTAATATCCAAGGATCTTATGAAATATAAAAGAGTTATACCTAGTGAGTGCTGCAGACGAAACTGTTTAAAGGACTACTTTCAATATGTAAAGTTGTTGAAGGCAAGACAAAATCTCGTTAAGTGGAGAACACAGAATCCAAGATTCTCTACAATTCCATTTTGAACGGGTTCACAAGGAGTTGGGTTAATATTCAAGGATCTTGTGAAATATGAAAGAGTTATAGTGAGTGCTGCAGACGAAACTGTTTAAAGGACTATGTATCGAACATTCTCAGATACATGCGTTTATACAAAATGTTCCAGAGTTCCAGACACAAATTGAAAGACTAAATAAAAATCAAATAAAGAAAAGAGTTCAGAAAAAAAGTACATTTCAGATATTGTAGTGAAACATTTTGATGTGTAATGTAATGTACTTAGAACTGGGGCTCTTGAAAATGGAATGATCATTCTCTCCAGAAACTTTACAAGAATACAGGGTCATGTATAGATGGGGGGAATTTTAGGTGTAGATAATAACTCAGAGAGAGATCTGAAATGTGGGAAGGTATCAAAAACGGAAGGGGTGATCTCAGAAGATGATCTGAACAAAGGGAGTTTACTGTCTCATCCTGGAAGTATAAATGGGGTAAATGAATGAAGTAATTATCAATCTTACCTATAGGTATGTTGTTTATTTTTATCTTCGGTGACAAATTTCCATCTTAGAGACGAATAGAATCCGTTATCTTTATTTGAATACTGCTGAACTGTTCCTCAGTATGAAGGTTTAACAGAGTTTCTATAAAAGAACTCGTTTCGGATCTATTCACACCCTGTACTTATGAAACATTTTGACGCTCAGAACTCATAATGTTCAAGTACGTTGCGTTCTTATTATTATCATATTTTTTAATATTTCAATAACGAAGCAGAAGAAGAAAAAATACTGAATCAATAGTTAAATAGTTTTGACAAAAAAGCACTTGAAATCCTTTTTTAAACAAATAAAACGAAATGTTGAAATGTTCCCAAGCTTCAGACTTCAGATCTTTTCAGTAATGAGTGAATTCCAAACACTAGGTATTATATAGTTAAATAGTTTTGACAAAAAAGCACTTGAAATCCTTTTTTAAACAAATAAAACGAAATGTTGAAATGTTCCCAAGCTTCAGACTTTAGATCTTTTCAGTAATGAGTGAATTCCAAACATTAGGTATTATTAGGTATATGTATTTTAACCCTTCTGCAGCTCAAATCACCATTTTTTAACTGTTAAAAGTGATCAACTTTGATTCTAGTGTGAATCTAAGGCACAATTTATACGCAGGTATTATATGTATTTTAACCCTTCTGCAGCTCAAATCACCATTTTTTAACTGTTAAAAGTGATCAACTTTGATTCTAATGTGAATCTAAGGCACAATTTATACGTACGTAGTTTCCTAGTTATTGAGATATCAACATTGAAAATGAAGTTAATAGGTACTAGGTAGGTAGTTTTAAGTTTGTAGATAGGTAAGTTTCTTTTTTTACGAGTTAGGTAAGTTTATCTTAATTAATTAGATTTTAGGTAAATAAACTTGTAATTAAGCCTAATTAAATTGGACATTAAATGAATCACCTGTGAAGGCAAAGCACCATTTTTCACTGAATTAAGACATTCACATAAAAAATTGTGAAAGAGAAAATTATAAAAATAAGTAATATTCCTCAAATAGGAAATTACTCTGGGTTTGCCTTATAATTGCCTCACAGATTAAGGCAATAAAAAAGCAAACTTAGAACTGGGGCTCTTGAAAATGGAATGATCATTCTCTCCAGAAACTTTACAAGAATACAGGGTCATGTATAGATGGGGGGATTTTAGGTGTAGATAATAACTCAGAGAGAGATCTAAAATGTAGGAAGGTACCAAAAACGGAAGGGGTGATGGTATGTTGTTTATTTTTATCTTCGGTGACAAATTTCCATCTTAGAGACGAATAGAATCTGCTCATCTCTTTCACCTAGCCCTGTATTTCTACGTAGCTACCCGGTTCATATAGCAGATTTTCTTATGTGAAATTTATTTATTTTTCATTTTCAATATTCAATTGCAGGAAAAAAATAATTTTCCATTTTGATAAAAGTACATTTTCTTTCTTTTTATAAAGAAAACACAACACACATTTTTTTTCCTCAAAGATTTATTTTAAAATTATAATGAATCTATTAAAGATCAGCCTGGTGGAAAATTCTCCCTTTTTTATTGGATTTTCCAATCATATACGTTTTACCTGGTTTCTGAGTAGGTAGAGAAGGAGTTACCTACTTATGGGTCATACAGAATAATAGAAGCTGGATTCTTTAGCTAAAAAGTTAACTTTGGAAAGTTCAGGGTGAAATTTTATCGTTAATATAGGTCGAAACATAATGTATATATTTAAAGCTTGAGTACCTACCTATACATACGAGTATATCTACGATCTTTGGAAAGCCATCTGAATGAAATCAGCGGGAGCTCTGCAGCGGCTATGGGAACACTGCCAATGGGCTCGTCGTTAGATGAGATGTTTTATTGTATATTGAGTTGATTGTTTAAATACATATTTTTCCTGATATGGGGGTCGAAACATAATGTATTTATTTAAAGCTTGAGTACCTACCTATACATACGAGTATATCTACGATTTTCTTGATTACTTTTAATTATAAACCTACCTTTACACCTAAGTGATCTATCATTCTATCAACTACACAGCAAATACACGTACCCAAGTACACGTATAAAGTATACAGAAATGTATTTAATCGGTTGTAAATTACATTCTTCGCAAATGTCCTTATGTACGTAAATGACATCTCATTCCGTTTAATTCTTACCTAGGTACCTACATAAGAAATATTGTTGTACCTTCATGTACATAGCAATAAAAGTCCTGGCTATGTGTAGCCAAAGGTTTTCAATGTTCATTTGTACACACACAACATATGGGTAGGTAAGAGTCTGCTCAGTACTAGAGTGTGAGACATTGGGTAGGTGAATTCAGTTTTGAGTAATTCGTAGATAAAGCGATGAAAGAAATGCTGAAAGAATTAGAAGAAAAATTAGTGGATGTGCCAAAATAACCAAATTTCAAAACACGTCATGTTGACTAAAATAGCGGGGAATAACATAGGATGAGTGTAATAGAGATAAAAAATTAGTGGATCTGCTAACCAAATTTCCTGACACATCACGAGTGAGATACAGAGGAAAGAGTAGTGGATGTGCTAAAAAAACACCAAATTTCCAACACAAGATGAGTGAGCTACAGAGAGGACAAATTAGTGGATGTGTTAAAACCACAAAATTTCTCAGCACATAATAAAGTAGTGTTGGAGGGAGAGAGAATTGAGGAGTGGATAAAATTAGGAAGGATTTGTGGTTATTCAATGACCTTTGTAATGGATTCAGACAAGCAGAAGAAAAAGTCTTGGAAACACAAAAGTTCTGGTACTGAAGAGGAATGTGTTTCTATGCATTTAATATTGACATTTTTTACGCAATATAAAAAAAAGCTTAAAAAACTGGTTGTGTTGATTATTCCAATTTTTTTTTTTCTACAAGACGCGTCTTTGTACGCGTCTCAGCCTGAGTTCAAGACGTAAGAAATATCGAGGAACAGAAAAACCGATGGAAATTTGTTTATTCTAATCAGACGCCTACCCTACATAAATTTACAGAAAACTTCAAACTGTGGGAAGAAAAATTGTTTCCCATTTGAACATTTCTTACTGCATTCGTCTGAATTGGAGAACCAAAAGTTCTTAATTCCCTCATTTTTTTATCCCTTTTATAGAATTCCAAAGAGGGTTTGTTTTCCGAAAGTTGTAGTTTTAAGTTTGTAGATAGGTAAGTTTCTTTTTTTACGAGTTAGGTAAGTTTATCTTAATTAATTAGATTTTAGGTAAATAAACTTGGAATTAAGCCTAATTAAATTGGACATTAAATGAATCAACTGTGAAGGCAAAGCACCATTTTCACTGAATTAAGACATTCACATAAAAAATTGTGAAAGAGAAAATTATAAAAATAAGTAATATTCCTCAAATAGGAAATTACTCTGGGTTTGCCTTATAATTGCCTCACAGATTAAGGCAATAAAAAAAGCAAACATTTTTATGATGCTCGCAGTGTTCATCTTAGTTTAGACACTTATCACTGAGACTCACATATTCATAATTCGCAAGGAATTCAAACACCTATTACAACCCTAATTAATGGTGAAGTAATTAAAAAAAGATAATAAAATATTACCTAGATAGGAAAAGGAATAGTAGGTAAGGTAAATAAATACCATGTTTACGCAATGAATCTTCACAATTAAAAGTTAAACACACAACTAGTGATTTAATTTAACTGCTATTTACCACATATGTAAAATACCCACTTATGGCATTTCAAATATGATTCTAACGAATGGTAAATATTCAGGCTATTAGAATCATACCTAATTACCCATTTTAGATAAATCAATTCCACTTTTCTTCACACGTGGATTCCCCTTTTCTTCTGTATATATGCAGAACTTCTTGTGAAGACAATCAATTGAAGCAAATAGTAAGCAACTACTTCTGACAGAAGAGCCCTGAAAATATTTCCTCGTTAACCTTTACATTGAAAAGAACTACACAGAACATTCTGAAGCCCATGATGACATGTAAGTACCTTCAATGTACTAATCTTTATTTCAAAACCATAGGAACTCACGACTTTATGCGAACAAAAGATTTAACGAATAGCAGCAGATTTCCATTATCATCTTTTCGAATAAAATTCTCAATAGCAGATAAAACATACAATTCCAGCTACCTATAACTATATCAACAAAACCTTCATCGCAATGTACGCATCTGAAAGAGTCTTTACAACTCATTGAGAATGGCATATCCTTGAAATTTTGAAAACTCTTTGGAATTCACACCTATTTCATTTGTTGTCGAGATCAAACTTGCTGCCAGGACACTCATCATTGTCATGAATATGTAATGTGCAAATCCTCTGGAACACAAACATCATGTTTACTTTATCAGTCAAGTAGAGTTTCAATTGAGAAGATATAAGAATAACAGTCGAGCATATCAGTCACAACAAATATTAAGGTTTTTTGTGTTGTTCAGATTTTTCAAGGCTAAAAAAACTTGAAATCACGTACGTTATTCGACCAAAGCAAACCACATGCCACACAGCGTATGGTTTTTACCAAAAAGTAACGTAATTTTTTTTTCTCATCAGCATTCTTTCACACCACATGTGTGCCTGCGATTATGTTTCTTCAAATGTGTTTTCTTTATAAAAAGAAAGAAAATGTACTTTTATCAAAATGGAAAATTATTTTTTTCCTGCAATTGAATATTGAAAAATAAATAAATTTCACATAAGAAAATCTGCTATATGAACCGGGTAGCTACGTAGAAATACAGGGCTAGGTGAAAGAGATGAGCTTTTTTGCTTTGCTTCTTGGAACAGCCATGACCATAGCTTGAAGGTCATCTTGTATTCTTATGTGCCGAGGAAATATTGTAAATGATTCAATTGTGTTAAAAATAAATAAATTTCACATAAGAAAATCTGCTATATGAACCGGGTAGCTACGTAGAAATACAGGGCTAGGTGAAAGAGATGAGCTTTCAAAAGATCTTTTGCTTTGCTTCTTGGAACAGCTATGACCATAGCTTGAAGGTCATCTTGTATTCTTATGTGCCGAGGAAATATTGTAAATGATTCAATTGTGTTGTTGAAATGAAGATACAATGTTGGTACATGTACATATCTGCAATTTCCTAAAATTCTACGTAAAGAAAAAACACACGACCTTGAGGAATGGTTGGGAAAGTGGTTTGAGGAAATCCAGGAGCTGGCAAGACAGAACATTATATTCCAAAGTGAGATCTTCTCAGCATTAGCCACCAGGAATCGTGCTGACACCACATATGAATGAACCTCAGAAGAATGAAGAAGTCGAAGGTGCCAATGCCAATAGAGATATCATACCTTCTAATACCGACTTTGGTTAAACACTGGATAAAATATTGTATGCTTTATTCACAATCCATGCACACATTAGAAGAAAAGTACGTACGTATATGGTATGAGAAAAAATTCTATTCAATAAAAAGTGGAAGGAGCCATGTGGAAAAAAATCTTTTATTTTTCATTATTTTTCTTTGATTTATTATTTCCATATTATAACATTCGATGTTAAAAATGAATACGTTCCTATAAAAGTAGGTACTAAGTGGTGTAGGTATTTTTTCCTTTGCCTCCCATAAGAAGAAAGAAATCGCGAAAACACTTGACTGAAGAAAGAAAATTGGGTTTGGTAAAATTAAGTTGGTATCGAGCACCGGTCCCCCAAAAAAGAGTAGGTACTTAATTTTCTAAACTCAGTGAACTGGGAATCTGGCACATAGAAGCCCCCTCAGAAATATCGAAGTACAATATTTCTTTCACCAAGAGGCTAGGTATGTACCTACATACAAAATTTTGATGCTAATATCTTTATCAAGTGC
Source organism: Diaphorina citri (assembly GCF_000475195.1). NCBI lineage: Eukaryota > Metazoa > Arthropoda > Insecta > Hemiptera > Psyllidae > Diaphorina > Diaphorina citri. The sequence continues at coordinate 70,883 of NW_007378230.1, read as the reverse complement.
CTAATTTTATTTATTTAATGATAATAATAATAAGATCCCAAGTTATCCACCATCAAAGAATTTCATGTATCTATTCCCTTTGTTGATAAGGGAGTTGGTCCAAATTACCAAAGTACTCGTACACCAGAACTAGAAATTGATAATATCTTTATCAAGTGCCTAATTTTATTTATTTAATGATAATAATAATAAGATCCCAAGTTATCCACCATCAAAGAATTTCATGTATTCATATATTCCCTTTGATGTTGATAAGGGAGTTGGTCCAAATTACCAAAGTACTCGTACACCAGAACTAGAAATTAACCAGACATACCTATTATGTATGTAGATAGTGTGTAACTATACAATGTATGTACATATTACGTCTGCGTCCAAGTTCTCAAGCCTGTGTTTTTATCCAACCTGAAATTCATAATTCAACAATTTCAAGACTGAAAAGCCTCCTATGTAATTAGCAAGAGTGCAATGATATTGCAGGAATATGAAACACATTGATCATAATGCAATGATACTTCTGCTAGCACCCGTGTTCTCCACTTAACGAGATTTTGTCTTGCCTTCAACAACTTTACATATTGAAACATGAAGATTTTCAGGAACTTATTCCCTAAATTGTTCCACCCTAATTAATGTGGCATGTAAATGATTGAAAACAGACAAGTCATAGTGATGTCAGAATCAATCACAAAAGTACACAACACTCATACTCACGATGGGAATCTAGTGATTTAGTGCCTGAAACTCAACATGTAATAAGTGCTATTAGAGGCAAAATACCCACTTAGTTATTCTGGTATTAGGTGCAAAAGTGAAGGTCTATAGTAGTAGGACAGTATTGAATCTATAAGCTATCAAGATCATAAAGCAGAGATGTTAAAGACACTTGACATATTTCACTAAGGGAAAATAAACGCTAAGTATAGACTTTGGATTTAGATAATTTCTCAAGATCGTGCGTTCATATCTTCAAGTATTTCTACCTTCGTCGAAATGTCCTTTACGTGATCGTCTGTAGTAAAGTCAGATCAGGCAATGGTAGGTACTGATGGAGTGGCACTATTTATATTGATTTATTTATCGATACTCACTTGTAAGAAATTAAAAAAAAAAAATTGTCATCGTCATTTAGAAGGTAATTGCGGTATAGCATCGTTTTATCTGCCGCTTTTTCATTGAAGGAAATGAACTGTCATATATCTGCTCTGAAACTACCTTACTAACGTCTGAATTTGTTATCACAAGGCCAAATGCCCTTTCGAACTTTCACACAAATAGGGACAAATAGTTTTTCATTGATATAAACTTTTTTATCAATCAAAATTAATCAGATGCGTTGATTTCATCGGAGGATGCGGGTCCATGTCTCCCTGAGTACCATAATATCTTTCCACATTCCCATTCAACATCTCCAGCATTGCTTTAATTCAGTCATCGGAGGATGCGGGTCCATGTCTCCCTGAGTACCATAATATCTTTCCACATTCCCATTCAACATCTCCAGCATTGCTTTAATTCAGCCGTCCCCTATAACCGATGGACCCCTCCTTGAATCAAATGCTTATTTAAACTAATGAGCAGACTGTGATTAAAATCAATTAGTAATTATTTAAATTTCTTCTTCTGATCTTTTTGATTTATTTTAATGAAACAAGAAGGTTCCTGTTCCTTCATTTAAATTTTATTCTTTCACTCGCCCTGCATGTGATTGAAAAAAAAATATTAACAAAGTGAAGGATTTTATAACCAATGAGAATCTATTCATACCTAATTATTATTGAGCAAATAACCGTCATCATCAATGTTACCTTCTATCAATATGAAAAAACTTCAAATTTGGAATAATCCTCACATAAAAGAAACAATATCTTCATATTTCAGAAAATGCAGTGTTCGCTCAAATAACCGTCATCATCAATGTTACCTTCTATCAATATGAAAAAACTTCAAATTTGGAATAATCCCCACATAAAAGAAACAATATCTTCATATTTCAGGAAATGCAGTGTTCGCTCACTGGTAGCCACAGTCTGCTCTTCTCTATTCCATATTCATAATGGTATCTCTGCAACAAGCTAATACTTATTATTTATTGCAGTGCAAACAACGTCTTTAATACGCACGCAGATAACAATTTACAAGTTCTAATAGTAATAAAACTAAATTGAATAAAAAATCTAATTAATTTTATCTTAAACCATTCGGAAAATTGCATAGTTCAGACATTTCGAACATGTTCTGGCGCACCGGATACTTCTGGAAAACTGATGGAAGTCAGTTAACCCTCCACCGTATTATTATCGCTATTATAGAGCAGACAGAAAATTGCCCAGAAGAGAAATGAAATCTTTATCTTTTTAAAATCTTTATATGAAAGTCCATACCTACCTATGAGAATCTAATTTTCAAGCCTTTCAAAATGAGCATTTACTTTGAGAATCGGACCATGCCGATTATAATCAAATCCATGATGGAATTCACAATCAAGTAAAAGATCATTTAATTTATTCATTACATCCTTCGGTATTTAACACACTTCATGATGGTGTTTTTAAGTACACTCAACTAACGGTTTAACATAGAATTCATAACTTCTACCTACCTAAATGTACTACCTGTGAACAAGGTAGACCCATATGAAGTTGCTGAGGCAGTGAATCTTTTCAAAAGTCCGCGTTTCACACCAGAAATGAGCCACTGTCTGTAGGTTCAAAGAAGAGCAAAGCTCTTGTGAACAAAGCAAGACGAATGAGAATAGACAGAAAATTGCCCAGAAGAGAAATGAAATCTTTATCTTTTTAAAATCTTTATATGAAAGTCCATACCTACCTAAATGTTACCTGTGAACAAGGTAGACCCATATGAAGTTGCTGAGGCAGTGAATCTTTTCAAAAGTCCGCGTTACATAGCAGAAATGATCCACTGTCTGTAGGTTGAAAGAAGAAGAACTTTTTTCCTGTGAGCAAAGCAAGACGAATGAGAACAATATCTAAAGTTTGAGAACAATATTTACACATAGAACGTTCTTGAACGAAAATTTTGTTCCTTTATAATTTGACATGATTGTTGCTCTGTTAAGGGAATGCTAATGGTCGAAAGACGTTGAATGTGACAGATTACACATGTCTGTATTAGCTCTGTTAAGGGAATGCTAATGGTCGAAAGACGTTGAGTGTGACAGATTACACATGTCTGTATTTGGATTAAATAACAAAAAAAAAATCCAAAACCATATTCTCAATTTTTTACTCGTTTCCTTTCATAAATTTGAGAGAACGAGATTCAACTTATCATGTTTAAGGCTTCTTTCATACGAGGATAAACCATGTTTGATAGTCGAAGCTAATGTCGAACCACAAACAACTAATCTGTTGGTTTCCAAGTAAAACAAACACATCAGTAACACAGTGGAAGAAAAGGATCTTTATTGAAGTACTATAAGTGGATCCATTCCCGGAGAAAAAATCAGGATAAACTATTCAAAATATCTTTGCTAGCAGAAAATTTGCATCAGATTGCATTTGATTGATCGGTGGCGGTGGTCATAGACATACAGGGAAATGGAAGAAAGCTTGGCGGAAACTGATTGCATGCCACCAGTGTAGAACCTGGATCATACCATACGCACACCATCATTCTTAACTCCACTGAAACTATTCAAACGTTATAAGGATATGGATCATTTTTCTGCTAATAAAATAAAAGAAAACGGAGGAGCAAAACGTTGAGATGGTTAAATTACTACTCCCTTCTAAAAGAGCAATAATTTTATTGTTTTAGTGAGATTCGCGATTCGTTCTAAAATCAAAATTTGAAGAAACATAATCGCAGGCACACATGTGGTGTGAAAGAATGCTGATGAGAGTTGTAAGTGCCTGCCTGCCTACGTCTCTAGCCTGTACTAGCACAAACAATGTTCGCAGCAAACTTCATGCGACATTGACACTCTTCTCAGTACCAATGGAAATCCACAATACTTATAACGATGACGTGCTAAACAACATGATTACACATTTTGCCAACATAATAACATATCCACTCATCCTCTAGTTGACCAGTATTCGCGATTCGTTCTAAAATCAAAATTTGAAGAAACATAATCGCAGGCACACATGTGGTGTGAAAGAATGCTGATGAGTTCTTCAAAGATTTTCTTGGACCGCTTCAACTATTTATTTTAATCGTTGACACTTCTGTTTTATTTCTTTATCAGCATCTAGAGCTTTTGAATTTTCATATGGAAGGACCTCACAATATAGAACAAGTCGTGTTCTTCAAAGATTTTCTTGGACCGCTTCAACTATTTATTTTAATCGTTGACACTTCTGTTTTATTTCTTTATCAGCATCTAGAGCTTTGAATTTTCATATGTAAGGACCTCACAATATAGAACAAGTCGTATAAATGGTTTAAACATGGATTGAAAGGGGTTGAATGTGGAATATGAATTCATTAAGTTTTTAGTCGGCTCTAGGGGTAAAACGCCCAAAAGTTTAAATCAACAACAATTAAACTTTACACAAAAGCTCAATGCTAATATGAATAAAATATATACAGGGTGGGTGGCGTGGTCAGAAGCTTAGACATGTTGGGTGACTTTTGTCACACATTGCTGATGTTTTGAAAAACATTGAATTTTACTGTCGACCATACCTAATTATTTATTTTACACTGATAATTACAAAAGAATCAATATTTGCTCCGACAAATTATAGGATAGGAAACTATTAGATCTATTGAATTTTTCAGTAGATAGGTGCCAAATTCTCGTATTTACCTAATTAGGTGTCCGTTATGTATCAAGTCAGATGATTTATAGGTGTAGAGCTTATTTACCTAAAATCTAATTAATTAAGATAAACTTACCTAACTCGTAAAAAAAGAAACTTACCTATCTACAAACTTAAAACTACCTAGTACCTATTAACTTCATTTTCAATGTTGATATCTCAATAACTAGGAAACTACGTACATATAAATTGTGCCTTTGTTTTACCTGGTTTCTGAGTAGGTAGAGAAGGAGTTACCTACTTATGGGTCATACAGAATAATAGAAGCTGGATTCTTTAGCTAAAAATTTAACTTTGGAAAGTTCAGGGTGGAATTTTATCGTCAATATAGGTCGAAACATAATGTATATATTTAAAGCTTGAGTACCTACCTATACCTACATACGAGTATAACTACGATTTTCTTGATTACTCTTAATTATAAACCTACCTTTACACCTAAGTGATCTATCATTCTATCAAGTACACAGCAAATACACGTACCCAAGTACACGTATAAAGTATACAGAAATGTATTTAATCGGTTGTAAATTACATTCTTCGCAAATGTCCTTATGTACGTAAATGACATCTCATTCCGTTTAATTCTTACCTAGGTACCTACATAAGAAATATTGTTGTACCTTCATGTACATAGCAATAAAAGTCCTGGCTATGTGTAGCCAAAGGTTTTCAATGTTCATTTGTACACACACAACATATGGGTAGGTAAGAGTCTGCTCAGTACTAGAGTGTGAGACATTGGGTAGGTGAATTCAGTTTTGAGTAATTCGTAGATAAAGCAATGAAAGAAATGCTGAAAGAATTTGAAGAAAAATTAGTGGATGTGCCAAAATAACAAAATTTCAAAACACGGCATGTTGACTAAAATAGCGGGGAATAACATAGGATGAGTGTAATAGAGATAAAAAAATAGTGGATCTGCTAAAACCACCAAATTTCCTGACACATCACGAGTGAGATACAGAGGAAATATTAGTGGATGTGCTGAAATATTGTTGTACCTTCATGTACATAGCAATAAAAGTCCTGGCTATGTGTAGCCAAAGGTTTTCAATGTTCATTTGTACACACACACAACATATGGGTAGGGAAGAGTCTGCTCAGTACTAGAGTGTGAGACATTGGGTAGGTGAATTCAGTTTTGAGTAATTCGTAGATAAAGCGATGAAAGAAATGCTGAAAGAATTAGAAGAAAAATTAGTGGATGTGCCAAAATAACCAAATTTCAAAACACGTCATGTTGACTAAAATAGCGGGGAATAACATAGGATGAGTGTAATAGAGATAAAAAATTAGTGGATCTGCTAACCAAATTTCCTGACACATCACGAGTGAGATACAGAGGAAAGAGTAGTGGATGTGCTAAAAAAACACCAAATTTCCAACACAAGATGAGTGAGCTACAGAGAGGACAAATTAGTGGATGTGCTAAAACCACCAAATTTCTCAGCACATAATAAAGTAGTGTTGGAGGGAGAGAGAATTGAGGAGTGGATAAAATTAGGATTTGTGGTTATTCAATGACCTTTGTAATGGATTCAGACAACTAGAAGAAAAAGTCTTGGAAACACAAAAGTTCTGGTACTGAAGAGGAATGTGTTTCTATGCATTTGATATTGACATTTTTTACGCAATATATAAAAAGCTTAAAAAACTGGTTGTGTTGATTATTTTTCTTATTGAATACAAAAATCCCATTTCAAAAGTTTAAATCAACAACAATTAAACTTTACACAAAAGCTCAATGCTAATATGAATAAAATATATACAGGGTGGGTGGCGTGGTCAGGAGCTTAGACATGCTGGGTGACTTTTGTCACACATTGCTGATGTTTGAAAAACATTGAATTTTATTGTCGACCATACCTAATTATTTATTTTACACTATAATAATTACAAAAGAACAATATTTGCTCCAACAAATTATAGGATAGGAAACTAGATCTATTGAATTTTTCAGTAGATAGGTGCCAAATTCTCGTATTTACCTCATTAGGTGTCCGTTATGTATCAAGTCAGATGATTTATAGGTGTAGGGTACTGTGGGGGTAGGTACCACAACACAGAATCTTTGTCTAAAGATTTAGACCTACAGTAAATAATCCACAGGAACTCTGCTCGACCCCGTATAAGCGCTTTTATTTATTTAACCTATCAAAACAGTTGTGTTAGTGTTGATCATAGATTGAAATATTGGATCGACCGAACAATGTTGTAATTATATGCACAGACACGGGGCAAAGCCACTTTTATGTCATTATCAGTGGCGCAGTTACCCAAAGGATTTATGTCACTACAAACAGGAGGACGGTATCATTAGGACTTCCCATGGGCAATTATTTCAACAACTTCTCCAGCTATCTGAGTTTCAAGATAACATGGAAACAAGCTGGGAACATCCATTACAATGAGAAAGTGTGTGTGTTAAGATAGCGAAGAGATTTTTACGACGTTTGTATCTTTTTAAATGAACATGGAGATACCTCGCAGGAATTTAGAATACGTACGAGATGTACATATTACAAGACATTGAAGACAACTACATAACAATAGCGAAGAGATTTTTACGACGTTTGTATCTTTTTAAATGAACATGGAGATACCTCGCAGGAATTTAGAATAGGTACGAGATGTACACATTACAAGACATTGAAGACAACTACATAACATACCATTCATCCTTGTTTACCTTTTCTTATGCTGTACCTACCTAATTTGTTAGGTGTAGCTTTCCTACATTAACGGAGTAGGTATCTATTACCTACTTTTAGGTAGACTATCCGTAATGATTAATGATAGCAATCTAATAAAAGATGTAAACTATACTGTTTGCAACCTCTGTAGCTTTCGATATGAGGACATAGTACGATAGAAACGTATAAATACACTGATTCAAAGACCAATAAATGACAGGCTGAAAAGCAATTTGAAAAGAGAAGAAAAATAGACATCTAACAACACTAGTTCCAATAATATTTACATGTCTGTCTATCCCAGTCGTTTCCATCTGAATGAAACCAGCAAAACCTTTTATCACGAACTTTATTCAAAGCCATTAGATTTATATTAGGTTATTGCAAATTACAATAATAGCGAAGAGATTTTTACGACGTTTGTATCTTTTTAAATGAACATGGAGATACCTCGCAGGAATTTAGAATAGGTACGAGATGTACATATTACAAGACATTCAAGACAACTACATAGCATAGGTACCATTCATCCTTGTTTACCTTTTCTTATGCTATAGGTACCTACTTTTAGGTACCTAGGCTATAATAATAGCAATCTAATAAAAGATGTCAACTATACCTACTATTTACTGTTTGTAACCTCTCTGTACCTAGCTTTCGATATGAGGACATAGTACGATAGAAACGTATAAACACACTGATTCAAAGACCAATAAATGACAGGCTGAAAAGCAATTTGAAAAGAGAAGAAAAATAGACATATCTAACAACACTAGTTCCAATAATATTTACATGTCTGTCTATCCCAGTCGTTTCCATCTGAATGAAATCAGCAAAACCTTTTATCACGAACTTTATTCAAAGCCATTAGATTTATATTAGGTTATTGCAAATTACAATATTGTAAGATTTGTAAGGCAGACCTCAGCCCTGTCCCTATGTACAATTTACATAAACATTGCATGTGGCAAACAATTCAAATTGTGTAGGACTGGAATTTTATAAAATTTCAATAGCTCTAGTCTTGAGTCAAGCAATTGTTTTCATAAATATGTTAGGATATGGGAGAGTCAATATGATTGATGTGGGCATATAAATGGAGATAGACTCAGTGGTGGAGAGTCTAGACATTGAGTTTTTATCAAACTTCTAGTAAAATGAAAAACAAGATGAGGTTTTACCAAGGTCTTACCTGAGGAGAAGTTAGATATAGGCACATTCTTGGTGATTGATTCTGCGACATCAGTGACTACATCACTGTTGAGTCCGTAGATCTCCAGAAGTTCTTTCACTGTTTTTTGAGCATATTCTTTTAAATCGGAGGCATCGGTGGGTTGATTTAAAAAGGGAGGAAACAAATAAGATCTAGAAGGTTCTGGAGAATATTTGGAGTTTTGGTACCCGTTGACTGGTGTGTCTGCATCAGGATTTGATTCAGAATCACTGCAGTATGATTCGGAGTCTTTTCTTTCTCTTGAGATCGATTTGGAATGTGGACGACTACAACTAAGATCCATGGGGGCAGCTAGACTATCTCTTTCTACGGGGGATGCTGTCCTTTGTCTTTTAGCACCTTTCTTGATCATATCACTATTACTGAGATCTAAAGCGTAATCAGAATTATCAAAACTATCACGTGAATGTTCACTCGAATCATTCTCTCGTTCTTCTTCATTCATATTCTTGCCTAGCATGGGATTGGTTTCTATGTTCCTAGGTTTGAAATTCTTTCTTTTGTTCCGTTTCGTTTCTCCCCCAGCACCATACGCTTGGATCATGTTTAGCATGGTGGGGGCTTCCTCTGGATCCGAATCCATATCATCTGACATCATGTCAGCATCTCCTCCATTATGTTGCTGGTGCTGATGCTGGGATACCGCCATCAGCATGGCTCCAGCGTCACTATCCGACATGTTGACCATTAGATCATCTGCAACAAAAAACACAAAATCTGATGTTAGCTCTAGAGCTTATAGCATTCCAATAAAAATTCCCAAGATCTGGTAAGTAGGTCATATTTTAGATCGATTTCGTATGAATCTAGCTAGGTATAACCATAATTTTACAGCAACGCTATTGACACATATCTACCTACCTACTGACATATCTACTTGATTACCAAAATATTTGGAGGGAAAAAATACTACTTTTTTCCTTGATTTTTTTTCCTCGCAAAACATGGGCAATCAATTAAACTGAAAGTTTGTACCAAAAAATCTACTACCTTCTTGAGAGAACCAAAGAAATCGTCATATTTTGGCACTGTCACCTACCTACTGGTACAAACAGATTCCTACATAAAAGAGTGAAATATTTCTGCGAATTCCATTAAGTTAACATTCCCAACACACTATAAAGGTAGGTTGTTATGGATTTTAAACAATTATAATATCTAATTACGACCAAGTGTTCTGAAGATAAAAATACTCGACCAGTGGCCGTTAACATAAATCTACGTAAATAAAGAAGAACAAAGGTGAAAATCAGAACTTTTTTTTATTCCAGCTGTGAACAAAAACCGACAAAATATCAACTAGTAATAAATGACTTTATGAATCTTGAAAAGACCTTGTTAGCCGGAATGATACGTTCAATATGACACGGATAATATTTTTACCTACGTCTGATAAATGATATTTTTTGTTCATTGATAAAAAATGTTTCTTTTTATATTTTTCGTAAAATATTTTAACTTTGTCATCAAACGGTAATACCTACTCTAAGCAGTAGGTACCAGAATTTAGTTTTTTTACTCTTCAAAATCAAATTATTCATCGGTGTTGAAACAGGTTTCCACTTGTCTTCCAAATCCACATAATAATGTAGAATGTTCTTTTTCAAAATTATGGAAAAATACTCGCGCTGTTTGAATTTATGACAAATTTCATTTTAAATTTGACTTTTTTCATTCGAATTCGGTAATACCTACTCTAAGCAGTAGGTACCAGAATTTAGTTTTTTTACTCTTCAAAATCAAATTATTCATCGGTGTTGAAACAGGTTTTCACTTGTCTTCCAAATCCACATATTAATGTAGAATGTTCTTTTTCAAAATTATGGAAAAATACTCGCGCTGTTTGAATTTATGACAAATTTTATTTTAAATTTGACTTTTTTCATTCGAATCCACAAATGGAACGTGAGCTTTCATTACAATTTCTACTTTCGTTTTCTAATTATTTCGAACTTAGAATTTCGGAGTGTAAAGATGGATTTTATTTTCACATAAAAAAAAACTCCATCATGAGTATTGTCCTATTTTTTCACCCTTTTTTAAAGTATTTGCAATAGTAATAGGGAAAGTGAGAAAAAAGGGGTCGCTAAAAAATACTCACTCTTCTTAAGCAATACTCTTGAATCTTGGTGCTTCAACAAAAGTTGTGGCTCATTAATTTCCCTCAATTGTTTTTATCCTACCAAAAACCATACTTTGCAATACATGATGCAATAGAAAGCAAAGTAATTATTAAGTTGGAAATTAGAAAATATAATTGTCTACATACTTCACTATCGAATATCTGACCTTGTAAAAATAAGAGTAAATTATGTGCAGCCCTCAGTGCTGGCTTTCCAAAAATCTAGTTCATTTTAAGTTCAGTGTAGGTGCAGTGTGCCGAGAGAGTAAAAAGTTCTCCCCCTCCCTGTTATATTTTGAAAGTTATTAACACATTGACGTTGGTCATTGTTTTGTAACCCTTTTTTTATGCCCCCTCTTAGTTTCTGAGAAAAGGACCATTTTGCTTACGTTTTAAGCCAGTTTTGTTACAAAGAGAGCCGGAAAAATATTGAAAAGAGAGATTTGAGAATAACGAAATTCGATACTGTGAAATGGTTCTTTGTGATTTAATGTAACACTTTAGAATTTATATTGCAAATATTGAGCATTACGCCAACATGATGGTGTCGAATGAGTAGTATGATTTATTGCTCGTTGATTTTTGACCTTTAAAATAAGAAATCAAGTAAATGCACAAACTTTATCCAACAGAGACGTATATCATCATGGCAGGAAGTTGGAGGAATAAAATTTGAAGAAAGTATTCAAGGTCCTCAATTTTTTCTCTGATATTGCCTGATAATCTACTTAGGTATTCCCAGATGAAACATTCTCAATTTTCCAATCTTCAGATTTAACCAAAGAATCAAATTGAACAATGTTCCAACTTCCAACATACTGCACACTCAACATACTGCACACTAAATGATGCATTAGTTAGTCACATTGAAAAAAAAAATGCCCTAAGAAAAGAAAAAATAGTGTGTTGCCAGTTTTGCATCCTTTTTCTTTTGCAAAACATTGTTAAACAAATAGCTTACTTGGAACAACAATGGAGCATTTTCCCAGCTCAACAAACGCCGCAGCCACAATTATCTACGCTCAGTCTATTATGCACTCAATTGCATCTCTCCCTCCCATAAACACTTTTGCATAAAGGGCCTCTGAAAAAGTCCATTAATAACGAAATATGTATGAAAATTATTCGTACTTTTTATTTACCATCATTTTGTTGTGTTTGTATCAAAACAGAGAGGAAAGGGGTTCATAATGAAGTTGGTTTTCTTTCTTCCCTAACTGCTCGTTCTGTAGTATTTACGTCCTTCCTACATAACACTCGTATTTTGGCTATGAGTCAAGACAACACCAGGTTTTTCAGATTCTTAAGAACGGATTTACATCAGGAGATCCTGTGGTCTTTCTTCAAAAAGTATACACTATACAGATATTATCGAGAAAAATATGAGGTTGAATCACTGGATTCAAGTGGGAAAATTATTGTTTTCTTTTTAGAAACCGGAAAAACTCTCCTCACAAGAGCGTCTCAATCTTCTCATCTTCAGACTTAACCAAAGAATCAAATTGAACAACGTCCCAACAACTGCACACTAAGTAGGTACTGCATTAGTCCAGTCACATTGAAAGAAAAATGTCCTAAGAAAAGAATAATGTGTTGCCAGCTTTGCATCCTTTTTCTTTTGCATAACATTGTTAAACAAATAGCTTACTTGGAACAACAATGGAGCATTTTCCCAGCTCAACAAACGCCGCAGCCACAATTATCTACGCTCAGTCTATTATGCACTCAATTGCATCTCTCCCTCCCATAAACACTTTTGCATAAAGAGCCTCTGAAAAAGTCCATTAATAACGAAAAATGTATGAAAATTATTCGTACTTTTTATTTACCATCTTTTTGTGTTTGTATCAAAACAGAGAGGAAAGGGGTTGATAATGAAGTTGGTTTTCTTTCTTCTCTAACTGCTCGTTCTGTAGTATTTATGTCCTTCCTACATAACACTCGTATTTTGGCTATGAGTCAAGACAACACCAGATTTTTCAGATTCTCAAAAACGGATTTACCTACAGGAGATCCTGTGGTCTTTCTTCAAAAAGTATACACTATACAGATATTATCGAGAAAAATATGAGGTTGAATTACTGGATTCAAGTGGGAAAATTATTGTTTTTTTTAGAAACCGGAAAAACTCTCCTCACAAGAACAACATTCCTTCTGAAGATGTTTTTGCAAAGGTCGCTTCAAATGTGACAACAATTAATCTTTGTCAAGAAGTGGACAAGTCAGTGTCACTCATTTTCACACGGATTTTTCACTTAGGAGTTATGAAAAGATCATTTGAAGAATTTTGGAGCTCGTGAAAAAGATCATTTGATGATTTGTTTGTTCAAAACTGTCTGCAGAAAATTTCAGCTGATTTTGTGCAGACAGGCGACAGGAAAAGATCATTTGATGATCTGTTTGTTCAAAACTGCCTGCAGAAAATTTCAGCTGATTTTGTGCAGACAGGCGACAGGTCTTGGAAGAAACTATGTCGTTATTTTACCTAGTTTTACCTTTATCACATATCCGAAGCTTTCAGTTTTTGTTCTCAATTAATAGAGAGCTAGACCTCTTATAAGTATGTATTATTGGCGCGTCCAATTTCATGAGGTCTGTTGTTTATCTGATTTCTCCGCTTTTAAATCCAAGGTTCCTCAGTCTGAGTTTCAATCCAAGGGAATAATTAACAACTGCCTATTAATTAGACGTACCTAGGAGTATGTTCATGCAGTGAAGTAAGGTGTGTAATGTATTCACGACCGATGAAACAATCACAAGTTCAATGATTTCCAATTTCAGTCTGAGAACAATCATCTCAGTCTCTTGTTAATTTCAGACCATAAACCTCTGCCATAATCTTATTAAAATACTTGGCATCTTGTTCATCTAGCATAGAACGTCTGCAGCATAATCTAGATAAAGTCATAAGAAGTCGAAGGCAAGAAGTTAACTACCAACTCCCGGTGAGCCATTTTCCAATCTCGAGCTTTTAGTTTTAGTGCTTTTTATTATTTTCAACTCTTCAGCACCTTCGTTGATATTATCCATGCATTGCGTTGGAAAGACGTACCTTTACATTTTTACAATCACAGTATCTGTACGTATCTATTTTTACCTAGTGTAGGTACCGTTTTATTTACAATATTTCAAATTCAACTAACATTGAATCTTCACGCAATATTGCGGTTGCCTTTTCAATTTACTTGGCTGCATGGGTAGGTAGCAGTTGTAGCTATCACAAATATTGTATTGGTAATCTACAATAAGCTTGATAGTCTTTGGTATTTCCTTCATGTTTCTCTCTATGCTGATAACTTTATTGACAATAGTATTCAGAATATTCAGTCGGACTGAACAGGCATCCTCGTGATTTCAGTCTAGGGTTTTTAAGTCCAGTGTTTCTGATTCTGGTATTATCTAGGAGCTTCGCAGCTTCGTTTTTTATAAGCACTTGTGAACTTGCGGTTACTATGCTGGTGGCATGCGCCATGACTGCATCGCTTCTGAGCTTACTATTCCTATTCTTAATATTCTTATTGATGCTTTAAAAAGAATACTCATTTTCTCATTGCCCTCTTTTCCTTGTTTTCTCTTTTCACTACCTGTTGGGAGACAAACAACGTCAATCTGATCTCACAAGGAGACTTGTCCATAGTTCCATACTATCCCTTCGATCAATCTGACATCTGAACGTTACAAACTGAAATAAACAAAAGATGTAGAAAGATAAACAACATGATGAACTGATTATGACAAGATCATCAATGTGAGCGAAAGCCTTGCCAATAAAATTTGTTTATATTATTGTCTGGGTCACAAGCAAACCCCATATCCGTATCAAATTAGCATTCAAAATCAAACGAGCGGAACATATAACAAAATAATCATCGTATAACCTATACTATTTTGAAAATTGATCTCATTTTTTTCGCGATGATTTAACCCCGTTTTTCACCCCAAAATAAGGAAGGAAATAAAGGAATATTCTCAAGTTCTGCGGGGCTATTACATATCTGTGATCCCTAATCTCTTTACTGCTTACTCTTTTGAGGGGACGACGGTGTTTGGCAACTTTTTGGAAAATTTTCGTTATTTGTTAAATAGGCGCTTGGTCTTTAGTAACTAGTTAGAAGTACTAGTACCAATCACATTGTTTACATACTATTATGAGCACAACGTCTACCTACACAATCATCTTATATACCTAAATCCTTTTTAGCTATTCCCTTTTGAATTTGTTGGAAAAAGATAGATACATTTTTGAATTTGACAATCTTTCGATCGTCAACATCTAGTACCCCACTTACTAAAGTGATTTACTGTGATGACTCCTTTGGATACCTTGTAATTTTAACATTTGAACGGTATCAGCTATATTTAAATTTCAGAATAGTCATAGCAATACTGCAATAATTTGAAGAGAAATAACCGTCCGTTGCAGAGCATTGTGGGATCTGGGGACAATATAGATATTTAAATTTCAGAATAGTCATAGCAATACTGCAATAATTTGAAGAGAAATAACCGTCCGTTGCAGAGCATTGTGGGATCTGGGGACATAGTGTCATATAGATTTTTTTTTCTCAAATTTCCGTGATATTGTACTTCACACATAGACAATAAAAATCCCATTGTAAATTATTCTATCAATTTTTCAGTAAATAGAGATTTCAAGTGTTTTTTTACACAAAAAAATCTCCCTAAATACAGGGCCAGATCGTCTTAAATAGTGGATTTTTTTTTGGTCGGTGCTCCTTTGTTCTGTCTATTCAGCTTGGGTTACGTTATTTAACCCCCAATTTTATAGGGAACGGATTGAAGATGAACGGGAAAATAGATAATGCTTTACTTCCGCTTCTTCTGCATTAGATACATCTTGTTGCGTCGTGTTCATAATTTGGATACATTTGGGCTATAAGCGCAGTTCCGGAACTAGCAAATCTCGATTGAATATTGAGTTTTAGGTGTTTGGGAGTCCTGTATGAAGACTAAAGCAGCGCTTACACTATATCAATACACCCATGACATCTCCTGGAACACGTTCACAATGTAAAACAGATTAAATTCATTTTAAAGTCGATTTTTTATATGAAGTTCTCAGCAGTTGATTTAATTAAAAAGTAATACTGTGGCTAGCAAATCTCGATTTAATATTGAGTTTTAGGTGTTTGGGAGTCCTGTATGAAGACTAAAGCAGCGCTTACACTATATCAATACACCTATGACATCTCCTGGAACACGTTCACAATGTAAAACAGATTAAATTCATTTTAAAGTCGATTTTTTATATGAAGTTCTCAGCAGCTGATTTAATTAAAAAGTAATATACTGTGATACCCCAAGCAAATAAGAAAAAATTGATTGATAATGTCTTAATCTGCTATGAAAGTAATATTAGAAGTCAGCCAATTTGTATGGTAATAAAATCTTGTTTAATATCTGATGGTATTTATACTTATAGGATTTGCTAAATGAAGTCCTTAAACAATTGGAAAGACATAGTCTGCTTGAAAAATCAGCTATAAATTTATACCTCGTATGAAAATGATAAAATTAGGACATTTTATCATTTTCCAGTCAGCAATACCTAAATGAGTCAAGATACAAAAAATAAGGAACCACTTTGAAAGTACCTATGTACATATATGGTTGGCAGATATTTTAGAAAAGTTTATAAAATATAACTCTATTTTGTGGCAGGATCTCTCAATAAACTATTTAAACCCTCTCTCCTGATTTTTTTCCGTCTAGTTTTTTTCCTATATTTTGGAAAACTACAAGAAAAAAAGCCCTTCAACAGGTATATCTCACTGTACCCCCCTTTTTCTTTTCTTTGAAGATTTCCCAATAAAATAATATATTGTAAATCCCAGGTTAAAAGCCATCTAAATGATATTTTTCGCTATTGTTCGCGTTTTTCTTTTGCCAAAGGGAATAGTATTTCCTCAGGTCTTTTTTCTTCCAGTGGTAATCCTTTGCTATTGTCTGTGCTCCATAACAAAAGACGATGAAACGCGAGATTCCAAATTCCCATCAAAGATAAATCAGATCTTATAAAAAAATATATTTGCTGAAGAACAATCTTGAGAATCTTATCAACTCGATTTTTTTAATCATTTTGAATATGTGCCTACTTGGAGATTTTTTTATCTGTTTTTGGCAGTTAAAGTGTTTTCAACAATTGAGATAAATGATTAAACGGTGAATATGTGCCTACTTGGAGATTTTTTTATCTGTTTTTGGCAGTTAAAGTGTTTTCAACAATTGAGATAAATGATTAAACGGTTTTTTGGAGATCAAATACCAAGTCGAGCATTATTAAAATGGTCCTCAAAATATTGAACCTACTTCTTCATGACGCTCCACAGAATCCACTAAAATACTCTCAAAGCTGAACTTATTTCTTCGAAATTTTATATTGTTCGTTCAGTCTGTCTGTCCATACCTTGTCACCTTAGGTTGACATTGTATGATGTCATTAGCTTTCATCTGAGAAATGCCTCACTGAAAAACAGGAAATCTGAAAACGGCAATTTAGAAATAGGTATCTAGGTATTTTCCATTTTTAGGAATTCCGTAGATGAGAGTAATCCTGTATGCGGTTTGGCACTCCTAAACGGCTTTAACTTGTTCTTTGTTAACTACCCAGCTATGTCTTGTGGTTTCTGAAATAGATAGGTAATTTGAATTTCCTTCCAACTACTAAATATTGGGTATAATGGACACAAATACCACGAATTTGTATGTTTTGGTAACTATTAGATGGGTATTGGTAATAAATGCACGTATAGGTATCTAAGGATAAGTTCACATCCACTCATAAGGAAGAATCTTGTAATTTGAAGGTACCTAAGCATCTACTAACTTCTTCAATCTGATTTCAATAATTCCATAATCCAAATATTATTTTTTCCTTATAGCTACCACGATTAATGGTCTTCATAAAACCAATTAGTTACAAACCACCGAAAACCATTGGGTTGATCAAAGGGTTGAGGGTTCTTACTTAGACCAGGGCGGGCGTATTGTAAGCATTGTTGTTACACAAAAGGGTTGACCATATCATTTAGAATTTTAGATTGGTTTTTAGATCTTTTCTGTTCTAGCTACCACGATTAATGGTCTTCATAAAACCAATTAGTTACAAACCACCGAAAACCATTGGGTTGATCAAAGGGTTGAGGGTTCTTATTTAGACCAGGGCGGGCGTATTGTAAGTATTGTTGTTACACAAAAGGGTTGACCACATCATTTAGAATTTTAGATTGGTTTTTAGATCTTTTCTGTTTTGTTAAAATAAATTTAATTAACACTCTTGGTTACAATTGACAAATGAGTTAGCAGAAGCTGAAAATATCCTGAAGAGAAACAATTAGGATGATCAAATTACTGAAAGGTTGCTCATTAATACAACAGTATAGTCTGGATCTAATTTCATAAAATTCTCATCATCATTTTGATTACCTACCTGTGTATATTATCTATTTGTTTCATCATTATTTTACAGTCTAATTTTCGACAAGAACTCGCAAATAATGTAGGTAATTTCCTCGAAATCAAGATGGACTAATGACTTGTCTAGAGGTACCTATACAAATCTAATAGGTTCATAATGTTTTAGCATTAGTATAGATTTTTTACTTGATTATTTATCGTAATTTGAAGGTACCTAAGCATCTACTAACTTCTTCAATCTGATTTCAATAATTCCATAATCCAAATATTATTTTTTCCTTAAAAAATATGTTTGTGGTTTCACTACGATTAGGAATAATTGATTTCTTAAATCCATACTTATATCTACCTAGGTTTGTAGCAGATTTTTTGAAGTCTTCTTGATAACCATCAATGTTTATATGGTACTCAGTCTAATTTCTTTTCCTCTGCAATTTCACTATCCTTAGGTGGGTACATACGATCTACAAGAGTGAAAATGCCTACAATTCACTTCCTGTGCCCACATTCTCCGTTAAAACAATGATTTAGATTTAGAATGAAATACTTAAAAAAATTACCTACTTCATAAAGTAATAATTATAAAAGCAGATACCCTTTGACCTATGAAATTGATAAAATGGTCCTTAACTTCATTCAATCTGTTAAGCTGAATTATTCTCAAGTGCTGGAGTCTAATTTTCGACAAGAACTCGCAAATAATGTAGGTAATTTCCTCGAAATCAAGATGGACTAATGACTTGTCTAGAGGTACCTATAAGTACAAATCTAATAGGTTTACAATGTTTTAGCATTAGTATAGATTTTTTACTTGATTATTTATCTATGTATGTATGTATGAACATAATGAGCGTCAAATAACAGCAGATTTAATGTTGTCTACAAAACATGTCTCGACTCTTCTTTGACGACACCGAATTAAAATATTTAGGCGTGAGAATTAGAAAAATAATAATAAAAATGTGTATGTGATAAATATTTATTCTTAATTTTCAACTTCTTCGCGTGCTTATAGTGTCTACATTTTTGAACAATAAATCATAAAAATTTGTGTGTGAAAATGATAAAATATTTAGGCGTGAGAATTAGAAAAATAATAATAAAAATGTGTATGTGATAAATATTTATTCTTAATTTTCAACTTCTTCGCGTGATTATAGTGTCTACATTTTTGAACAATAAATCATAAAAATTTGTGTGTGAAAATGACGACAGTTGGAGAAAAAATTCCAAATGACAGAATGTCTGTTAGCCAAATCCCATTAAACATAATGATTATGATGGTATTGTGATTCTTAACACTCGGCCAGAGAAACAATATAAAACAAAATGAAGAAATTTATCACAATTTTTGTAATAATAAATAGGTATCTACTTTTTGTGGTCTTTTATGTCGTTATTTGTTTCAACAACATTAAGAACTTTGTTCACAAAAATCAGTTAAATTACTTACGTGATGTTATTCCCGATAGTTATCATTTTGATATCAATAGCAATTAACAGTTTTAGACCGCTTGTAAAGACATCGTATCCCATCAATTTTTGGGTCATCCACAAAGTTCTGAAATTGGAAAGAGTAGGCATACTAATATCTTAATTTAAACCTTCAATCACTATAACCACACAATCCATATTGTACACAATTATATTAAATGTCATGCTTTCCAAATTTTATTCTAGATACCTACTGAAAAATTAGGTCGGATCATCAAATATCTGATTATCTATTTGGATCGCTAGCTAATTTCTACTTCTTGTCTGATTCCAGGGAAAATTCTAGAATCTTTGTCTACAAAAGCCAAAGAACTTCGTGAATACCGACGTGCCTCATCCCCCACCAACTCCCAGCCCCCCACCCCTCCTAGAACGCCCCTGTCACCAAATAAGTATAAGTCTAGTGTAGAAAATATGGCCGCGAAGTTTGCCGCACTTTCAGCACCGGAGCTACCTGCAGCCACGTCGCCTTCACCACGGGTAAGTTGAACTGCTAAAATACTCTTTGTAATCTGTGGTACTACCTGACAATTGAATTAGATGCAGAACGATGTTTTCATTAATGTAGATATAACTTTCGCAAGATTGCAGACAGCTTTTAGTCACCATATACGTATTATACGTACTATTATACCTGCTAGTTTTGTAGTAAATACTCAAGCCATACTTTCCTTTATTCTTTCATGTTCTTCTCAGTTTGCCCTGCTTATGCGTTCCTTTAATCAGCCTTTATATTATTTAAGAAGATATTCTGTATAATGTAGGTCTCATATTATTAAACATCTCATCCATCAATTGTTGAGTAGATGACGTCTTATACTCCTTCTCATCTGAACTATGTTACACTCATAACCCGGTCAATTTATTCAAGAATTTTATTAGTCTATGTATTTTACTAGATCACTCCTTACTTGTTATTGTAGTCACTATGCACATTTTATTGTTCTTTATTGAAGTAAATTGGAATTTATTGATTTGAAAAGAGACTCCTTACTTGTTATTGTAGTCACTATGCACATTTTATTGTTCTTTATTGAAGTAAATTGGAATTTATTGATTTGAAAAGAGACGTTTTTCACCCCAAAATAAGGAAGGAAATAAAGGAATATTCTCAAGTTCTGCGGGGCTATTACATATCTGTGATCCCTAATCTCTTTGCTGCTTACTCTTTTGAGGGTGAAAAGAGAAAAAATAAGAAAATGATAGCCTTGATTTCTTTCTATGCGGTCCAATTCATGACAATTAGTTATAATTTGTGAGGAAGGAAAGTCCGATACAAATTGAATAAGTGGTTCGAAGACAATCTCAAGTATTTCCTAGGAATGTGTTACCAGTAAGGCCATTTGCCTTGGTAGTAGAGCCAAAAGAAGACTTTTAGTAGCTCTGGAAATGGAGTACCTACTGACGGAGAAACGGTGTGACAGTTTGTATATGAGTTTGGCTGGAAAACAACGTATTAATCAATTTATTCATATTGGACAAATATGTCTCGAGTACCTAACTAATATGACATGACATTGTCGTCAATTCGACGAGACACGGAAAACTTGGAAAAAATTCTTGGCAATAGAACCTATGAGCATATTTCATTCAACAAACAAAACCTAATAAAGCCAAGCCTCTCAAATGCATTGAATATAAATATAAAGCAGCAAACCCAAAGGTTAAAACTATTCAAAAAAGAAAAAAGTATCAAATTAGGGTGGGTTTTATAATTTTGCAAGGATGGTGTGTGTATGTCGTGTGTGTAAACCAGGGACGTTCCCAACACACCAACACTACTGAAATTTTTGCAAGTATATTTTTAGTGAAATGACTACCTAACCAGTCTACTGGTAGGTATATTGGCTGTATTCTCATAAAGGACCAATTCAAACAACAGATGAAACGATGCACAATGACATTGAAAAATAGTAGAGATGAAGAAATGAAAACAAGTCTACGAGTTGTGCAAACATAATTCATTCGTCACATATTCTTCTCTATTTTGTTCAGGTGACTCTTGTTCTTGTCTTTGTTTTGCTGGCTATCATGTAACATTGTTACACATCCAGACTAATTATTTTAGTATCTAGGTACTTATCTAAATGTTCTGAGTAAGTTAGGTGTAAACTTTGTTGTTTTTGTTCAAATTACTCAATCTTACCTACATAGCTGCTAACATCGGCCCTGTGTTTAGGTACATGTGTGAATTGTCAACAGCTTTATCTCCGGGTTTTTTTATTTTATTTTTCTACTCTTCGCATATTTCATTCAACAA
This sequence comes from Diaphorina citri, assembly GCF_000475195.1. Lineage (NCBI taxonomy): Eukaryota > Metazoa > Arthropoda > Insecta > Hemiptera > Psyllidae > Diaphorina > Diaphorina citri. The sequence goes on along the minus strand of NW_007378230.1, from coordinate 48,850 downwards.
ACAAAACCTAATAAAGCCAAGCCTCTCAAATGCATTGAATATAAATATAAAGCAGCAAACCCAAAGGTTATTCAAAAAAGAAAAAAAGTATCAAATTAGGGTGGGTTTTATAATTTTGCAAGGATGGTGTGTGTATGTCGTGTGTGTAAATCAGGGACGTTCCCAACACTACTGAAATTTTTGCAAGTATATTTTTAGTGAAATGACTGCCTAACCTGTCTACTGGTAGGTATATTGGCTGTATTCTCATAAAGGACCAATTCAAACAACAAGTTAGCAGTTATTACACAACTTTAACTCCCTTCTTTTCACCTTTTTCAGATCCCCGTCAGTCTTTCTCAGAGTATGTCCATGTTGGGTCTGCCCCCTAGTCATCAGCAGGACCAACACCGGGCATCTCTCAGTGACGACAATGATGTGGCGTCACCCTCGGACATGTCTGAAAACAAAATGTCTCTGGGCTCTGCAGAAAGAAACTCATTGGGTAAGTCAAACTTTTTTCTTTCTTTCTTTCTTCCTCGTGAAGAAATGAAAACAAGTCTACGAGTTGTGCAAACATAATTCATTCGTCACATATTCTTCTCTATTTTGTTCAGGTGACTCTTGTTCCTGTCTTTGTTTTGCTGACTATCATGTTACACTGTTACACATCCAGACTAATTATTTTGGTATCTAGGTACCTATCTAAATGTTGTGAGTAAGTTAGGTGTAAACTTTGTTGTTTTTGTTCAAATTACTCAATCTTACCTACATAGCTGCTAACATCGGCCCTGTATTTAGGTACATGTGTGAATTGTCAACAGCTTTATCTCCGGGTTTTTTTATTTTATTTTTCTACTCTTCTATGTATGTGATCTTTTTCCTCTTCTATAATGTAAAATTCTGTGACGATCTTGTGTCTATTTTGTGACTCAGTTGTGATTGGATGAATGTTTCAACCAATGAGAGGTCGAGTTGATATTTTACAAGGTTATTTTAGTTATTATAGTCATGTACAGAGTGTTGGTGAAGTTGGGAACTCGGAATGTTTTTATCATATCTTTGGGTACCTACACTTGTTCTATGACTTTTATGATTTGGTTAAGTTGAATATTTAAATGCATTAGGCTTTCTTTCTGAGGGCATTTCAATCCCAATATTAAGCTCTTCAATTTCATGTTGAATGAAAGTACCCAATGAACACCATAGCCAAAATTCTTTATAATAGCTACACTTGTTCTATGACTTTTATGATTTGGTTAAGTTGAATATTTAAATGCATTAGGCTTTCTTTCTGAGGGCATTTCAATCCCCATATTAAGCTCTTCAATTTCATGCTGAATGAAAGTACCCAATGAACACCATAGCCAAAATTCTTTATATCTTCATAAACATTTTGGAATTTTTCACCTATACCTTTATAAACATTTTAGGTGTGGGTTGGTAAGCTTCCCTATAACCATAAATGTTGGACAGCTTCTGTTGATAGGTCAGTTCAGTCTATCATTTCTTATTCTGATTCTATCTTTTCCTTAACATGTCATGAGAATATGTCTAACTTTTGAAACTGCTTATAACTATTTCTTCTTTACCACAATGTTCACTCTGTTCTTGTTGTGAATTCTTGCATTATATTATTGTTTTGTTATCAATTTACTTATTAGGATTTGTTCTATTTCTTTACGTATCTTTACTTTCTTATGTACCTATATCTATTCTTATGTTATTGCAGAGGATAATGTAGTTAGACATATAGGTAGGTTTGTATGGTTATGTCTTTTATAAGTCCATTGAAATGTTCCCTATTGTTGAAAAATAGATTTAATTTTTTAATGTTTAAATTACTTATGGTTATGTCTTTTATAAGTCCATTGAAATGTTCCCTATTGTTGAAAAATAGATTTAATTTTTTAATGTTTAAATTACTTTTTTTTACACAATTTGTCCTTCATGTCTCATAGAATTGGAATAGTTTAGTGGGAGGAGACCGAAACACTATTAGGGTTTATTTGTTTGGAAATCGTTGGTAACAAATTTATTGCCTTTTGTATGTTTTTATAAAGAAACCAGTTAGCCGATTCGTTGTCGTTTGTCGTGAATTATTTTATATCTGTCCGATTCAGATCGTATTTTAATTAAAATCGTAATGAACTTGTTTCATTTCGTAGCCTCGATGCACCTATCCCTTATATGCAATTACTTCATTACTTTTAAACTTGAATCTTTCTTTCTGAACCTGTGAGACTGATGAGCTCTGCCAATAAATCCTCTTTGATTTGAACCACCTCCAAACAGTAAATATCTACACCTACTCGTAGATCCCTCTTTTGCTCCTTTTTGTAATGTGTCTCTGAAAAATGAGTTTTCTGACTAGCATATTCCTTTGATAAGTAGATAGGACTACCATTAGCTACCACGATTAATGGTCTTCATAAAACCAATTAGTTACAAACCACCGAAAACCATTGGGTTGATCAAAGGGTTGAGGGTTCTTATTTAGACCAGGGCGGGCGTATTGTAAGTATTGTTGTTACACAAAAGGGTTGACCACATCATTTAGAATTTTAGATTGGTTTTTAGATCTTTTCTGTTTTGTTAAAATAAATTTAATTAACACTCTTGGTTACAATTGACAAATGAGTTAGCAGAAGCTGAAAATATCCTGAAGAGAAACAATTAGGATGATCAAATTACTGAAAGGTTGCTCATTAATACAACAGTATAGTCTGGATCTAATTTCATAAAATTCTCATCATCATTTTGATTACCTACCTGTGTATATTATTTATTTGTTTCATCATTATTTTACAACCCAGCTACGTCTGTCATTTGGTTTGTAGGGAGCTTTTTCAAAAGAATTATCTGAATAGTAGCCCGTAGATACCTGGTCTTTGTTCAAAGATGACATTCTAAATAAAGCACTCACTACTGATACCTATGTACTAAGTGTTTCAAAACATAGATCTTTCAAATTATTGTTACAAAGCAGGATCTTTTCCTCTGCAATTTCACTATCCTTAGGTGGGTACATACGATCTACAAGAGTGAAAATGCCTACAATTCACTTCCTGTGCCCACATCCTCCGTTAAAACAATGATTTAGATTTAGAATAAAATACTTAAAAATTACATCATAAAGTAATAATTATAAAAGCAGATGCCCTTTGACCTATGAAATTGATAAAATGGTCCTTAACTTCATTAAATCTGTTAATCTGAATTATTCTCAAGTGCTGTTGGCTACCCAAGCTCCAGTTGGTATTTACATTATTTTTTTGGGTGGATTCATTAATAAAAAATGTTCTTGAGAAATTTCGTTATCATTATGGGAGCGTATTTATTTCTTTAGCTTTAGGGTAATTTAGTTTTTTTTTTTAATTTTTTTATGGAAAAAACATATTTTTTATAATATCATATTTTGTGATTAATGATAGAATTTCCTCCCACATCCACCCCACTAGTAATTAAAAAAATCAAGGGGTTATTATTGTTTCTCTTTTTTTTTTTTTTCTTTCTCCTCTTAAGAAAAATAGAATTAATTATAGTACGGTGCACAGAGAGAAGTTGTTTTTGAATCAATCCTTATAATTAGAAAGTCGGAAACCCCTCTTACAAAGAATACTGTTCTTTAAAGTCTTTTTTTCCTAACAAAATCACAGGCTTTTTCGATATATGCCTGTCAAACGGGATATAGGAAAGGTGTACAACTTTTAAAAGATGGATAGAATTGGATCAATATTTTTGCAAGAAGTTCATGTTTGCAACCTTCTCAAAAATAGCTGAAGATAGTCAATTTTTAGCCGTGATTATTGTCATATTCATACTCATCTGAAGGGGCTTGTTCACTGCTTCACACATTCACCGACAAGCACGGAAACTTAGGGGTATAGGGGTCTTACCTCTATTGGAAAGAGCCCTTCTTGTAATATCTCGGACTATACAAAAAGTGTAAGTACAATATCTCATCATCATAAGCACCCATTATGTATAGATTTTTTTTCCAGTATTTTAAAAAATATGGAACATTGTTACCATTAATTCTTTCCAGAGATTCTTGAAGATAAGTATTTTTTATCTTTTGTTTTCTGCCTACGTAAGATTAAGATTTTCCTGTGCTGGAAGTTATCTGAGGTTAATTATACCTACCTATACCTATGTAGGTAATGTTAATGTTTGTGTTGAACATTATTGATGTTTGTGAAGGGAAGACTTATAGGGCTGCATAAATTTCTAAAGATTAGATTCCTTTTTGTCCATTAGGTATGTACCTATTTCTAATTTCTGTAAGTTTTTGATTTTTAGATGGATCCTCTGAGAATCTTAGTAATTTCAGAGATGTCTTAATTTGTCTTTTTTATGAAGTTGGAGTAGGTAATGAAGTTGCGGTACTCTTAGGTATTTTTGATCTTTTTCTTTCAATATTGGTCTTGAATGAAAAATATCCTTAAGAGGTTGGAAATTTGTAAATAATTGGAATAAATTATTCACTTTTTTTCTTCAAATTAATTATTCGAGAAAAAGGTAAAGCTCTGTTTTCGACTGGGAAACCTCAATGAAACTGAGAAATGCTTACTCCTCTTTTGCAGAAGTCTGTCTTTTGTTTAGTATTAGTACCTAACACATTATGAAATGCTGATCGTCATCGTCATTAAAATCGTCTTTTGAACCAACCTTGGCTATTTTTATTGACATTTGGCCTTGTTAATAAGACATTTGGCCTTAAAGAAAGAAAATATTGATATTTCGAAGGAATTTTTGGTTGCACATTCGTTTGTATTATCAGTACGAGTATGTGTAGGTAAGGTACATTTATGTACTTCCAATAATGTTTCATGTTGAAATATAATTCAAAACAATCAGATAGGAAATTGGTTACGACATTGTCAATGTTTCCCAAATGTCAAGGAAGCAAATATAAAAAAAGACTATAGATAGCCAAAGCTTTAATTTAAATTTTTATATAAAACATTTTTTTCTTCTGAAATAAAATCCACCCAAATGCAAAAAAGAAAAGAAACCGAATAGTAATAAATATTGAAAAATTCGAATAATTTCATTATTAAAAAAATATATTAATTACTCGAATTTAAGTGACAAAACAATTTTATTAAATGAAAAAGAAAAAAAATAGGGTGACCTTTTAATTTCTCGGCGAAAGAAAAAAAAAATAGGTAGAACGAAAAAAGACAATGGGAGAAATGAAATTAAAGTAATTTCTCAAGATGATAAAAGCAGTAGGCAGGCAAACAGAAATGTCTCAACTTTTTTTTCCTAAAATAAAACAATTAGTTATTTACACAGGTACCTACTAAATATACATATAAATAGAGCTACACTTTTATGGATAATGGAAATTGGTTAAGTTAACAAATAAGTGCTCAGTTGGTGGAGATGTCTCAATTACAAATACTCGCACAGCTTATTAGTGGAGATGCCTGAATTACAAATGTGCTGTTTACTTGTGAATTCCTAATTCACATAAAATATAAAATAACCATCTTATGGGTCAATGAAAATGTTATAAATTATTTTTTCACTTTGTCGTCCTGACGTCGCGTCGTGTTCGCTAAGTCACCTTGACGACGCCGACGACGACTTGACGTCCATTGTAGGTGTGAAATCCGCACTCTTATGTTAGCAGTTATTACACAACTTTAACTCCCTTCTTTTCACCTTTTTCAGATCCCCGTCAGTCTTTCTCAGAGTATGTCCATGTTGGGTTTGCCCCCTAGTCACCAGCAGGACCAACACCGGGCATCTCTCAGTGACGACAATGATGTGGCGTCACCCTCGGACATGTCCGAAAACAAAATGTCTCTGGGATCTGCAGAAAGGAACTCATTGGGTAAGTCAAACTTTTTTCTTTCTTTCTTCCTCCTCCTCTTCTTTTTCTTCTTTATGGGCGCTATAACACCGTGGTTAAAGTGGGTCATTTGCACCGAAACCCAGAGAAGTTAATATTGCGATCGATCTTTCGGATGTCTTTGACTTAGATTACTTAGAAGGTGATATCTACGTTTTCACCGTGGTTAAAGTGGGTCATTTGCACCGAAACCCAGAGAAGTTAATATTGCGATCGATCTTTCGGATGTCTTTGACTTAGATTACTTATTAGAAGGTGATATCTACGTCTTCGCTGTTAAATTCAACTCAATTGTGTATAGGTAACATGAGATAATAATGAGATATAATTATTTTGAGATGACTTTATCAATTTTGTCCGTGTTAACACTTGTAAAAATGTTTATTCAGTTCTTTCCAATGATTTTTCATTTTCCTACTTACTTTGCTTGTCAGTATCTAACAGAGTTCTTTGTTTACACACATGTAAAAATCTATGAAACAATAACCCAATTAGAAGATAGAGGGAGCCAATTTTCTGACGGCCGGCCTAATTAAGAGATTAAAAAGTATTGGAATTTTCGATTTTTATTTTGTCATTTATTAATTGGTGCATATCAACTATCAACTGTTGCTACCTATCTAGTATTTACAAACCGATGTAGACTGTAGGTAAATAAAGCGACATTAACAAGTAAATAATTCCAACCACCTAGATAATTGGTAGGTAAAAGTCATCTTTGTTTCCTGAAATGTACTAATGACTCTGTCAACAACCTCCTTCATAAACAATACCTGATATTATTAATCCTGATCCAGTTTTAATTAAACAACATTCAAATTAGAGTCCCAACTATGTATTAGGTATGTAGATCTTTGGTTCCACAATTTTTATGTTTCTTTGCAAACATCGGACATGAGGGTTTTATGTTCAAGGCTCAAGCTCATTTCCTTCAATATCTTTATTGTTTACCGGCTTGGAGATGTTCTTTTTTTTCTGTACACAAAAAAATTGCTTGTTTTCTGGGGATATAAAAATCCAATTCAAACAAGTCGAATTTTTAATTTTATGGAAATTACAGACCTCTAATGCAAATATGTATTTATCAGAGGTAAACAAAATCAAACATGAACTTATTTATAATTCGAGCTCATGTTTTCCAAGCTGTCTATAATTATTGAGCCTCACATTTATGCAGAATTACGTACCGCTTGTTTTCTGGGGATATAAAAATCCAATTCAAACAAGTCGAATTTTTAATTTTATGGAAATTACAGACCTCTAATGCAAATATGTACCTATTTATCAGAGGTAAACAAAATCAAACATGAACTTATTTATAATTCGAGTTCATGTTTTCCAAGCTGTCTATAATTATTGAGCCTCACATTTCACATTTATGCAGAATTACGTATTTACATACCTAATTACCATTTGGTAGGTGTAGGTATTGTTCCAATTGAACTCTAACAAGGTACCAAATACGTCGTTACCTATACAGACATAATACCTAGGTACCTACTTCATACTAGTTCGGAGATAAGTATTTTGGTATACCTGGGATGAAAACAAGTAAAATAGGTATTAACAAAAAAATATTAACAAAAAAATATGTACCTAATTTGACGATGAATTTACAACTTCTTATCTTTTAGATTTTTGCTCATGTACTTACTTACCTGAACACATCCACTTAGTTCTAAATTTACTGATCTCAGCCCATATAATTATTATGTAGGTATCGCATCCGTAGTATGGGTGAGTATTATATTGAAATCACCTACAATTAAATAAACATTAGAAGATGCATTGGGCAATTAATATAGCGTAACTATTATGTGTATGTAATTAGGTATGTTCTAATTAATCTAATTTATTTTATTTTGATAATCAGCTCTGTCTCTTGGCAACATTATTAACAAATTTGTCAGCTCAAATCGCTTCAAGGTAGGTACTATTATTTCAACAAGATTGTCACAAAATTAGTTTCTCGGTGCAAAATTTATTTATTTTCGCATTTTTGATTGAGACCTAATTTTCATTTGACTACCTATGTGTTTATTCGAATACTTCTATCGAAAAAGAAAATGCTTCACATTGTTTTGTTTCCAAGATGTAGTGGCAAATATCAGTGTTTTGTTTAAGGTATCCATTTAATCTAGAAAGATGCATTGCATATAGGTACTTGTACGCAGAATACGCAGATGCACTTTTCACAAGAATAGCAAGATTAATATTTTGATAGTTATAGTGTAGTAGGTAACTATTAGTTACATACTAAATGTCACTAGTAATAAACAAATAACTTATGTAGAGTACCAGTCTTCGTTAAAGATGTTGGGAAATTTCGTTTTTCCCAAGAACCCTGATTTTGAGGCAAGAGTCTATTTTAAGGGCAATAACAAGAACCAGACAATACTCTGTTCGTCACAATTTTATTAGTTTAGTAGAATTCAGGGAATAGTGCTCTCAGGGGGTCACGGTCTGACAGCATTTTAATGTTTGTGGCATTTTCTTAATCATGTTTGTAGAACAAGAACCAGACAATACTCTGTTCGTCACAATTTTATTAGTTTAATAGAATTCAGGGAATAGTGCTCTCGGGGGGTCACGGTCTGACAGCATTTTAATGTTTGTGGCATTTTCTTAATCATGTTTGTACAGATTTCCCATATCTCCACCACTGATGTCAATGATTTGATATTTAAAATAAATAATTAAAAAGAGATCAACAATCTAAACGTAATATACCTAGATAATGTATGTACTGATGTCGGCCTGGTGCTTGCAGTCCATTCCTATCGACGGCAATACGAAAAAAGAACACGAAAAAATATTCAAAATTTCTTCTGATTGAAATCCAATTAGAAAAAATGTCAGTTGGCGATGAGTCGGAAATTTCGAGCGGAGAAATTCTTTCTTTTTATTTTCGAAATGAAAAAACGATTAGCACAGAGGGATTTTTTTTTATTTCGAAAAGTCATTTTGTCCTCCAAAAATGAATTTGACTTTGCCAATAATAAATTTGACGAAATTGTACCTAATCAATTGATCTGTTATTCTCTTGTTGTCTATTTTGGTGTTGACTGCACTAATTATATCATGTACATAATTGTGTGGGCATATTTAATTCGAATTTATATACTTGATGATTAATTGGCTAATCATGTATGTACATATGTGACAATGTGACACAGGGCACTACCTATATGCTTTATATAGACATTCATATTCAACAGTAAATTTATTATTAACCGATAATTTATTACATACCGTATGTTCTAATTAATCTAATTTATTTTATTTTGATAATCAGCTCTGTCTCTTGGCAACATTATTAACAAATTTGTCAGCTCAAATCGTTTCAAGGTACTATTATTTCAACAAGATTGTCACAAAATCAGTTTCTCGGTGCAAAATTTATTTATTTTCGCATTTTTGATTGAGACCTAATTTTCATTTGACTACCTATGTGTTTATTCGAATACTTCTATCGAAAAAGAAAATGCTTCACATTGTTTTGTTTCCAAGATGTAGTGGCAAATATCGGAGTTTTGTTTAAGGTATCCATTTAATCTAGAAAGATGCATTGCATATATACTTGTACGCAGATGCACTTTTCACAAGAATAGCAAGTTTAATATTTTGATAGTTATAGGGTAGTAGGTAACTATTAGGTACATACTAAATGTCACTAGTAATAAACAAATAACTTATGTAGAGTACCAGTCTTCGTTAAAGATGTTGGGAAATTTCGTTTTTGAGGCAAGAGTCTAATTAATTTAAGGGCAATAACAAGAACTAGACAATACTCTGTTCGTCACAATTTTATTAGTTTAATAGAATTCAGGGAATAGTGCTCTCGGGGGGTCACGGTCTGACAGCATTTTAATGTTTGTGGCATTTTCTTAATCATGTTTGTACAGATTTCCCATATCTCCACCACTGATGTCAATGATTTGATATTTAAAATAAATAATTAAAAAGAGATCAACAATCTAAACGTAATATACCTAGATAATGTATGTACTGATGTCGGCCTGGTGCTTGCAGTCCATTCCTATCGACGGCAATACGAAAAAAGAACACGAAAAAATATTCAAAATTTCTTCTGATTGAAATCCAATTAGAAAAAATGTCAGTTGGCGATGAGTCGGAAATTTCGAGCGGAGAAATTCTTTCTTTTTATTTTCGAAATGAAAAAACGATTAGCACAGAGGGATTTTTTTTTTATTTTGAAAAGTCATTTTGTCCTCCAAAAATGAATTTGACTTTGCCAATAATAAATTTGACGAAATTGTACCTAATCAATTGATCTGTTATTCTCTTGTTGTCTATTTTGGTGTTGACTGCACTAATTATATCATGTACATAATTGTGTGGGCATATTTAATTCGAATTTATATACTTGATGATTAATTGGCTAATCATGTATGTACATATGTGACAATGTGACACAGGGCACTACCTATATGCTTTATATAGACATTCATATTCAACAGTAAATTTATTATTAACCGATAATTTATTACATACCTACCTACCTAGGTAGCAAGTTAGCAACATCAAAATCACTACATGCAAAATTGTCAATCTTGAGAAGCAAAAATATCCTAACGGTTTTTCTCGTCTTTTTTTCTTCTTTTTCCGTAGATAAGCCATAAAAAGTAAACATATAATGTTACCTCTATCTAATTTTAACTCTTTCCCTGAGCAATCCTTTTCATATTTCCCATTTATTAGGGGAAAAAATGATATTACACAACAGCAGGAGAATAAAAAACAATCATAAATTTCTAGGTATGTAGATCTTTGGTTCCACAATTTTTATGTTTTCTTTGTAAACATCGGACATGAGGGTTTTATGTTCAAGGCTCAAGCTCATTTCCTTCAATATCTTTATTGTTTACCGGCTTGGAGATGTTCTTTTTTTTCTGTACACAAAAAAATTGCTTGTTTTCTGGGGATATAAAAATCCAATTCAAACAAGTCGAATTTTTAATTTTATGGAAATTACAGACCTCTAATGCAAATATGTATTTATCAGAGGTAAACAAAATCAAACATGAACTTATTTATAATTCGAGCTCATGTTTTCCAAGCTGTCTATAATTATTGAGCCTCACATTTATGCAGAATTACGTACCTATTTACATACCTAATTACCATTTGGTAGGTGTAGGTATTGTTCCAATTGAACTCTAACAAGGTACCAAATACGTCGTTACCTATACAGACATAATACCTAGGTATTTCATACTAGTTCGGAGATAAGTATTTTGGTATACCTGAGATGAAAACAAGTAAAATAGGTATACCTAATAACAAAAAAATATGTACCTAATTTAACGATGAATTTACAACTTCTTATCTTTTAGATTTTTGCTCATGTACTTGCTTACCTGAACACATCCACTTAGTTCTAAATTTACTGATCTCAGCCCATATAATTATTATGTAGGTATCGCATCCGTAGTATGGGTGAGTATTATATTGAAATCACCTACAATTAAATAAACATTAGAAGATGCATTGGGCAATTAATATAGCGTAACTATTATGTGTATGTAATTAGGTATGTTCTAATTAATCTAATTTATTTTATTTTGATAATCAGCTCTGTCTCTTGGCAACATTATTAACAAATTTGTCAGCTCAAATCGCTTCAAGGTAGGTACTATTATTTCAACAAGATTGTCACAAAATTAGTTTCTCGGTGCAAAATTTATTTATTTTCGCATTTTTGATTGAGACCTAATTTTCATTTGACTATTACCTATGTGTTTATTCGAATACTTCTATCGAAAAAGAAAATGCTTCACATTGTTTTGTTTCCAAGATGTAGTGGCAAATATCGGAGTTTTGTTTAAGGTATCCATTTAATCTAGAAAGATGCATTGCATAATTATACTTGTATGCAGATGCACTTTTCACAAGAATAGCAAGATTAATATTTTGATAGTTATAGGTGGGTGGATTCATTAATAAAAAATGTTCTTGAGAAATTTCGTTATCATTATGGGAGCGTATTTATTTCTTTAGCTTTAGGGTAATTTAGTTTTTTTTTTTAATTTTTTTATGGAAAAAACATATTTTTTATAATATCATATTTTGTGATTAATGATAGAATTTCCTCCCACATCCACCCCACTAGTAATTAAAAAAATCAAGGGGTTATTATTGTTTCTCTTTTTTTTTTTCTTCTCCTCTTAAGAAAAATAGAATTAATTATAGTACGGTGCACAGAGAGAAGTTGTTTTTGAATCAATCCTTATAATTAGAAAGTCGGAAACCAATCTTACAAAGAATACTGTTCTTTAAAGTCCTTTTTTCCACACAAAGTCACGGGCTTTTTCGATATATGCCTGTCAAACGGGATATAGGAAAGGTGTACAACTTTTAAAAGATGGATAGATTTGGATCAATATTTTTGCAAGAAGTTCATGTTTGCAACCTTCTCAAAAATAGCTGAAGACAGTCAATTTTTAGCCGTGATAACTGTGATATTCACAGTTCATACTCATCTGAAGGGGCTTGTTCACTGCTTCACACATTCACCGACAAGCACGGAAAGTTAGGGGTATAGGGGTCTTACCTCTATTGGAAAGATCCCTTCTTGTAATATCTCGGACTATACAAAAAGTGTAAGTACAATATCTCTCATCATCATAAGCACCCATTATGTATAGATTTTTTTCCAGTATTTTAAAAAAATATGGAACATTGTTACCATTAATTCTTTCCAGAGATTCTTGGAGATAAGTATTTTTTATCTTTTGTTTTCTGCCTACGTAAGATTAAGATTTTCCTGTGCTGGAAGTTATCTGAGGTTAATTATACCTATATGTTGGTAATGTTAATGTTTGTGTTGAACATTATTGATGTTTGTGAAGGGAAGACTAGGGCTGCATAAATTTCTTAAGATTAGATTCCTTTTTGTCCATTAGGTATGTATGTATTTCTAATTGCTGTAAGTTTTTGATTTTTACATAGATCCTCTGAGAATCTTAGTAATTTTATTTATTACATACCTACCTAGGTAGCAAGTTAGCAACATCAAAATCACTACATGCAAAATTGTCAATCTTGAGAAGCAAAAATATCCTAACGGTTTTTCTCGTCTTTTTTCTTCTTTTTCCGTAGATAAGCCATAAAAAGTAAACAAATAATGTTGCCTCTATCTAATTTTAACTCTTTCCCTGAGCAATCCTTTTCATATTTCCCATTTATTAGGGAAAAAAATGATATTACACAACAGCAGGAGAATAAAAAACAATAATAAATTTCTTATAAGAAAACATTAATGAAGGCAAACACAAGAAAAAAAATATCACTTTTTTTCTATCGAAATTCTCATGAGAAATTAAGAAAGATTTTTTTAACTCTTCCGTTAATATGAGAAGAAGAAAAAATCCTTTCTGTAAATAAGGAAGAGCCCCAGACTTCTCTCTCAGGCCAGGGGACTGGGGGCATATGAGTATTGTGAAAAAAATAAAACCCTTTACTTTTTATTTCTAAATAAGTATATTTCATTTTTTATAATTTGACATAATTCCTTATTCGCAACCCTTTCTCCAGCTAGGGTTATTTCGATTTTTTTTCCTTTCAATTCTTACCATCAAGTATTAGGTATTTTGTTTGTAGATTAAAATTATAAATACCCGAAGGAAAAAAACTACTTCGATTTTTTACCATTCTTTATTATTATCATAAAAACGGGATATTGAATTTACTTCATGAGAAAGATCCTCAAGTGTTTAAAGGGTTTAAGGAAAGAAATTCGAGTCTTTTTGTTAAAAAAAATATTACTTACATAGATGGGTTTTTCCCAAAATGTGTGTGAAACACGGAAAACATTAGGTAGGTACTTCTGAAGAAAAGTCTTGTCGGTTACTCATTTACATCAGGAAAAATGTCAAGTTTCAACAAAGTTCCTCTAGTACCTACACTAAGTAGGAAGGTACAGAGGTTGACAAGTATAGTTAGTTAGTTAGGTACCTTGGTATTCAAAATTTTATCAAAAATGGATACTCAATTACTCATAGAGTATTTATCGAAAAAGCCCTAAAAGACACAGGGCATTTACAGTCCACCAATTAAGAATAGATACTTATTACTTTAACGCTTTGTAGTGTGCAAACCCTTTTGCAACTTTTTGGCCGTTACTTCAGTTTGACCATACAAGAATATTTTACAATAAAATGGAGCAATTTCTAGGTACGTAAGTACATAATATATTATATCCTGAATTATAGGCTCATACTGCGGTCTCATAGGTACATAACATACATCATGTACATAATTGTGTGGGCATATTTAATTTGAATTTATACTTGATGATTAATTGGCTAATCATGTATGTACATATGTGACAATGTGACACAGACACGATAATTTATTACATATAAATTATCTTATTATTAACCGATAATTTATTACATACCTACCTAGGTAGCAACATCAAAATCACTACATACATGCAAAATTGTCAATCTTGAGAAGCAAAAATATCCTAACGGTTTTTCTCGTCTTTTTTTCTTCTTTTTCCGTAGATAAGCCATAAAAAGTAAACATATAATGTTACCTCTATCTAATTTTAACTCTTTCCCTGAGCAATCCTTTTCATATTTCCCATTTATTAGGGGAAAAAATGATATTACACAACAGCAGGAGAATAAAAAACAATCATAAATTTCTTATAAGAAAACATTAATGAAGGCAAACACAAGAAAAAAAATATCACTTTTTTCTATCGAAATTCTCATGAGAAATTAAGAAAGATTTTTTTAACTCTTCCGTTAATATGAGAAGAAGAAAAAATCCTTTCTGTAAATAAGGAAGAGCCCCAGACTTCTCTCTCAGGCCAGGGGACTGGGGGGCATATGAGTATTGTGAAAAAAATAAAACCCTTTACTTCTTATTTCTAAATATAAGTATATTTCATTTTTTATAATTTGACATAATTCCTTATTCGCAACCCTTTCTCCAGCTAGGGTTATTTCGATTTTTTTTCCTTTCAATTCTTACCATCAAGTATTAGGTATTTTGTTTGTAGATTAAAATTATAAATACCCGAAGGAAAAAAAACTACTTCGATTTTTTACCATTCTTTATTATTATCATTAAAACGGGATATTGAATTTACTTCATGAGAAAGATCCTCAAGTGTTTAAAGGGTTTAAGGAAAGAAATTCGAGTCTTTTTGTTAAAAAATATTACTTACATAAATGGCTTTTTCCCAAAATGTGTGTGAAACACGGAAAACATTACTTCTGAAGAAAAGTCTTGTCGGTTACTCATTTACATCAGGAAAAATGTCAAGTTTCAACAAAGTCTTGTCGGTTACATCAGGAAAAATGTCAAGTTTCAACAAAGTTCCTCTAGTACCTACACTAAGTAGGAAGGTACAGAGGTAGACAAGTAGTTAGGTACCTTGGTATTCAAAATTTTATCGAAAATAGATACTCAATTACTCATAGATTATTTATCGAAAAAGCCCTAAAAGACATAGGGCATTTACAGTCCACCAATTAAGAATAGATACTTATTACTTTAACGCTTTGTAGTGTGCGAACCCTTTTGCAACTTTTTGGCCGTTACTTCAGTTTGACCATACAAGAACATTTTACAATAAAATAGAGCAATTTCTAGGTACATAAGTACATAATATATTATATCCTGAATTATAGGCTCATACTGCGGTCTCATAGGTACATAACATACATACGTCACAAACCGGAAAATCTGTTCCATATTTTGTGTCAAAGAAAACCTATTATATCATATTTAATAGGTACCAACCTAGACATTAGAGAGAAAAAACTATATAATCCTTTCTTACAATAAAAATTACACAATATGATATTCCTTTTATTTATTTTTACGTAAAAATTCACACAATTTAACAGGTAGACGGTCGTGTCTTCCGCGTCGTATATCCGTATTGAATTTCATACAACAAAATCAATCAAGCAGAAGCTATCATATTACTGGGGGTCCTCTTGCCCCCCGTGTAATATATTTCACCTCACATATCCTTCACCCCCTTGTGACCCCTGGAACACCACATAATAGTACACCTGACATGAGATATTATTTTTTTTCCTTGAAAAACAAGAAATTTTGAGGGGAAAAAAAATGTTTTAAGGAAAATGTAAGAAGGATTAGTTATGTGATAGTGTAGTTGTCTACATGCTTTAAACATTTTTTTCCCAAGTCTGACAAAATTCGTCTAATATTTGCACAAAAACATGATTTCCGATCTTCAGTAAGTACTTTTTTGTCAAAGTTCCTTCTTTTATTATTCAAAATTCCCAAAATTCAATTCATTAAACAGAAAGTGTAATTTGACCTGCATACAGAAGGACACAAGGTACACTTCCCTTGTTTAGAGTGTCCCAAGCGTACTGTAATTGATTTTGTTCAGAAACACCCCCGCCGATTGAATTCTAACTCCCTGTATATCTTAATCACTTAATATTATGTATGAATCTTGAACTGATTTTTTTCCGTCTAGTTTTTTTCCTATATTTTGGAAAACTACAAGAAAAAAAGCCCTTCAACAGGTATATCTCACTGTAATTATTTTACAACCCAGCTACGTCTGTCATTTGGTTTGTAGGGAGCTTTTTCAAAAGAATTATCTGAATAGTAGCCCGTAGATACCTGATCTTTGTTCAAAGCTGACATTCTAAATAAAGCACTCACTACTGATACCTATGTACCTACTTAATAGTTACAAGGAGACTGTGCTATGGAGGATGGAGGAGATTGAAATCTCATTACGTCCCATTTCATATCTTCCTGAGTTGTTAAGAATTTGGAAGTTAAAGGAGAGGTTTTCGTATTTCACTTTTGTCCAAATCATTTTGTGATTTCGTTTGAAAATTGGGAGACATATATTCAAATGAACTTGGTGCAACATTGATTTCTTCTGGTCCAAGTTTGGAACATGTCGTGATTTATGTGGGGTCTAGGAGTGCGAGCTCATATCAAAGCTCTTTATTTTGTAGCCCCATTTAGCTTTCTGACTGACTTATCTAACTTATCTTGTTCTTTTGCCTGATTCTCAGTTGTGTGCTCTTTCGATTTTTTACGTTCTTTCAAATATTTTACCTCACACACGTACGACAATAATCCTTGCAGGTAATGGATTATGGATAGTATCGGTAGAATTAATATTCTCAAAATTCACCGAAATAAAAATTAATTAATAGGTAAGCAATACTTGATTTGCAAATTTTATTGGCAAAGCTAAATACAAGCTTGAGGCAATGTTAAGCTAACCTTGTTTTATCTAAATTTTGGATATTCCGGACATGGTTTTACATTAATTTATTATTTGGGAAGAAATGAAACTTTTAGTTGGTCAAATTATTATTTGGCTTCTGGGTATGCAACGTGCATATATTTCATCAGGATGGCCTTGTCGAAAGATTAATTTACACCTACATGAAGTACCTACCTACAGTTTACAACATTTTTACTCTATCTTACTTGAAAGTAAAAGTCCAAAACTGTAAACATTCAAAATGAATATACCTCTAGCTTGCCACCCTACCTAAAATATGACTTACCTTGAAGCGAAACATGCATTTTACTCGCAATATTTGTGTCCAATTTGTTTTTTTTTTTGTCCATGAGACTTGACTCCTAATATTTACGTGATTCAAAAGTGTCTCCCATTTATGAAATCATGGTTTCAAAGGATAATTGGTTGAACAACCAATATTCAGATAAGAACGATTCTGGTGTGACGTGCTCGGACATTTTCAGATTGACCAGAAAGATAAAATGGTAGATACGTACGTAGGTAGGAGGTAGGTACTGTGTTGAAACTATGTGAAAGATTGGAAAGTCTTTTGTAAGGCTAAAAGAAAATAATGGGGGGGGGAATCCTTCCTGGTAACTTTGAGATTCGCCAAAAACGTTTTGTGTGCAAGTCAAGCTTTCAAATTGAAGGTGGATTAGATTTAGTGCTTATGATTTTTGGAAGATAATCGCTTCCTGTGTTAAAAAAAAATATAGTTTTTTTTCAGTAAAGTGCGTTTTTTTCCACTCATAAAATTATTGCTTGCATGTTAAGTGGATACTATGGTGTGAGCTCGCCAAGAATATTAATATTGTAGACACATTTATAACAATAATATTCATCATACAAAGTAGAAAACATGCAAATTTCAGTTTTTTATACTCTTTTTTACTTTTTTCTTTATATTATTTTTTCACACTTTTACTCCATTATCACACGATATGGTTGAAGTTTAAAATACGTTTTGCAAGATTTACTGAGCTGCCTCCTCATCTTGTAACTCAAACTTCTTCCATTTCAAAGCATATCGCCTCCGTTTAAACACTAATTATTACCTATTTGAGGAACTTCATGTCTTTGAATGTTCTTCTTTACAGGGGGTTTCTGTATGATCTAATTACTTAGGCTATCACCATAGGAAATGTAAAGTATCTTCCTACTTATACCTACCACAATAATTAGCTAGCTATCTGAAACAATAACATTTCTACTTTTCAAGTTGACCCGTCAAGGTGTCTCAATACTGCTGGTGAATTATACTCATAATCTAATGAATTCTAATGTAATCTTGAACGATTGGTCGAAACAGGAGAACGGTCAAAATATTGCTACAATTCACAGAGGTCGCAATTTTCTTGGTTCTAAATTATTTCAAGACAAAATAACTGTTAGAGCTTCAACTCTGTTCTAGGTGAAGGTTAACACTCTATGTGCTAGACAAGGGTTAATGATCCTTTTTCCAATTACCACAATCAATTAATCAACCGAACTGAAACTGTTATGGAAATTGAGCATTGTTTATTGTTGAATTGTGCATAGTGGATATACCTACAGATAAACAGATTACAGAAAATATTACTCATATAATAATGGAAAAAAGTTGATGAATTAACAAAAAATAAGACCAACACAACACGATACAGTTTGATAGGGCACTCCCTATCGTCTGATATGGAATTCAATATTGTGTGAGATTGTTATGATGATAATCATTTTATTAAGCTCAGAAGTCTACCGAGTTCACCAGAAATGTTGAAGTTGTTTTGTCTGGAAATAAATTGTTTTGTGACCTGTATTATCAAAATCAGTTCTGGTCATTTTCTAATAGGTTATTAATACCTAGTTAATACATTCTATTCACTAAATTTATTGTTTTGTAGGTAAATGTCATGGAAAAGCAATTTTAGAACTTAGCAATCCACATTTCGCAAAATTTTGGTGTCACAGGACCTAAATTACTCGTTACTCGTGTTAAACTAATGGTCATACCTACAGTTTTCAAATCCCTTTAACATTGCGTCATACCTTTTGTGAAGTGTTAAGTTCTTTATGAAACGTAAAAATTACACAATATGATATTCCTTTTATTTATTTTTACGTAAAAATTCACACAATTTAACAGGTAGACGGTCGTGTCTTCCGCGTAGTATATCCGTATTGAATTTCATACAACAAAATCAATCAAGCAGAAGCTATCATATTACTGGGGGCCCTCTGCCCCCGTGTGATATATTTCACCTCACATATCCTTCACCCCCTTGTGACCCCTGGAACACCACATAATAGTACACCTGACATGAGATATTATTTTTTTCCTTGAAAAACAAGAAATTTTGAGGGGAAAATGTTTTAAGAAAAATGTAAGAAGGATTAGTTAATGTGATAGTGTAGTTACCTACATGCTTTAAACATTTTTTTCTCAAGTCTGACAAAATTCGTCTAATATTTGCACAAAAACATGATTTCCGATCTTCAGTAAGTACTTTTTAGTGCTTGTGACCCCTGGAACACCACATAATAGTACACCTGACATGAGATATTATTTTTTTCCTTGAAAAACAAGAAATTTTGAGGGGAAAAAAAATGTTTTAAGAAAAATGTAAGAAGGATTAGTTATGTGATAGTGTAGTATGTGATATTGTAGTTGAATTGTAAAACCTTATGTTTAGTTGACTCCACAATTATTGTAATTTTTTTGCAGCTTATCTGTAAATGAATGCCCTTGCCCAAGTTGGGTGATTATGGGGCCTATTATTATTATTAGTGTAGTTACATGCTTTAAACCTTTTTTTTCTCAAGTCTGACAAAATTGGTCTAATATTTGCACAAAAGCATGATTTCCGATCTTCAGTAAGTATACTTTTTAGTCAAAGTTCCTTCTTTTATTATTCAAAATTCCCAAAATTCAATTTATTAAACAGAACACAGTGTAATTTGACCTGCATACAGAAGGACACAAGGTACACTTCCCTTGTTTAGAGTGTCCCAAGCGTACTGTAATTTATTTTGTTCAGAAACACCCCCGCCGATTGAATTCTATCTCCCTGTATATCTTAATCACTTAATATTATGTATGAATCTTGAGGTAAATGGTCCATCTCGAAACCTATTAGCACTAATAACGAAAACATGGAGAGCTATTAAACAATTATTTTGAAAATATTCTAACTTATGCAAATAATTTTAATGAGCAATGAACTGCTGCAGTAAAATCTGGGAGTTTTTACTGAAATTTGAAACCTGGGGGAAAAATGGACCCGTGTTTCCGGATTCATTTCACTTCTACTTATAAATCTATAGTCTAGACCAGACTAGACTAGAATAAACTATAGATTACACTAAAATCAGTGAATTAGTCACTTGCTATTTTCGATACATTAACGCATTATACCCCACGGATTCATTTCACTTCTACTTATAAATCTATAGTCTAGACCAGACTAGACTAGAATAAACTATAGATTACACTAAAATCAGTGAATTTAGTCACTTGCTATTTTCGATACATTAACGCATTATACCCCCTATGCCTACTACCACCTTGAGTTCTTAGTCATTCATAAGGCTTTAATATGTAGAACCACCTCTCCATTCTTGATACACAATCCTGCTTCCTCTGTAAAAACGGACATCAATCAGGTAGTTAAATAATCAAACTTTAACTATAAAGTTCCCAGTTCAAATTTTACCTTTAATTGGGAACCAATCCAATTTGAAGTCAACATTGAACGAACCACTTCTTTTTCTTCTTTATGGGCGCTATAACACCGTGGTTAAAGTGGGTCATTTGCACCGAAACCCAGAGAAGTTAATATTGCGATCGACCTTTCGGATGTCTTTGACTTAGATTACTTAGAAGGTGATATCTACGTCTTCGCTGTTAAATTCAACTCAACTGTGTATACGAATGTAGGTAACATGAGATAATAATGAGATATAATTATTTTGAGATGACTTTATCAATTTTGTCCGTGTTAACACTTGTAAAAATGTTTATTCAGTTCTTTCCAATGATTTTTCATTTTCCTGCTTACTTTGCTTGTCTGTATCTAACATGAGAGTTCTTTGTTTACACACATGTAAAAATCTATGAAACAATAACCCACCCAATTAGAAGATAGAGGGAGCCAATTTCCTGACGGCCGGCCTAATTAAGAGATTAAAAAGTATTGGAATTTTCGATTTTTATTTTGTCATTTATTAATTGGTGCATATCAACTATCAACTGTTGCTATCTAGTATTTACAAACCGATGTAGACTGTAGGTAAATAAAGCGACACAAGTGAATAATTCCAAACACCTAGATAATTAGTAGGTAAAAGTCATCTTTGTTTCCTGAAATGTACTAATGACTGTGTCAACAACCTCCTTCATAAACAATACCTGGTATTATTAATCCTGATCCAGTTTTAATTAAACAACATTCAAATTAGAGTCCCAACTATGTAGGTATGTAGATCTTTGGTTCCACAATTTTTATGTTTTCTTTGTTTAATTAAACAACATTCAAATTAGAGTCCCAACTATGTAGGTATGTAGATCTTTGGTTCCACAATTTTTATGTTTTCTTTGTAAACATTGGACATGAGGGTTTTATGTTCAAGGCTCAAGCTCATTTCCTTCAATATCTTTATTCTTTACCGGCTTGGAGATGTTCTTTTTTTTCTGTACACAAAAAAAAATTGCTTGTTTTCTGGGGATATAAAAATCCAATTCAAACAAGTCGAATTTTTAATTTTATGGAAATTACAGACCTCTAATGCAAATATGTATTTATCAGAGGTAAACAAAATCAAACATGAACTTATTTATAATTCGAGTATGTTTTCCAAGCTGTCTATAATTATTGAGCCTCACATTTATGCAGAATTACGTATTTACATACCTAATTACCATTTGGTAGATGTAGGTATTGTTCCAATTGAACTCTAACAAGGTACCAAATACGTCGTTACCTATACAGACATAATACCTAGATATTTCATACTAGTTCGGAGATAAGTATTTTGGTATACCTGGGAACGAAACGGACAAGTAAAGTACAAATTTGTTGAAATTGTAAAGAAAAAGATTAATTGTTCCTGTGAAGGAATATGTCAAGGGCACTACCCATGCTCGAGAGTTGTGCCCAACTTCTTGTTTCCATTATATTGTAATCTATGTGTTGGAACTTTTACTGGGTTCAACCAAACCAACTGGAGTACTAATGACCAAATAATTAGACCTATTGACTGCCAGTCTGCTTTCAGTAGATAAGTTGCTGAAGAACTTCTTGAGAAATATAGGGCAACTATGTATCTAAAAATCTCGACATCAATGTTTCATCTTTCAACTACATCTGCATCACAAATTCACAGCATTAAATGTAGGTAGCTCATACATAGATAAATAGATATCACCTGTACCTTCAAACTTTACATGTGTAGCTCATTTGTATTACCGCAATACCACCACTGATCGTTCCATTATATTGTAATCTATGTGTTGGAACTTTTACTGGGTTCAACCAAACCAACTGGAGTACTAATGACCAAATAATTAGACCTATATAAGTCTGCCTTCACTAGATAAATTGTCGAAGAACTTCTTAAGAAATATAGGGCAACTATCAAAAATTCTCTACATCAATGTTTCAACTACTTTGGCATCACAAATTCACCATATTACTTGTAGGTATAGCTCATACATAGATAAATACCTATAAATCACCCTTTATATGTGTAGCTTGTTTGTAATACCGCAATACCACCACTGATCTTTATTAATTTACTTCTATGAGAACATCAGTAAAGCTCAGGATAGTTCTGGAGGTGAACTGTGGAATTAATCAGGAGTTAGGCTCTTTATAAATGTAAAACATGAAACAGAATCTCCGTGCCAAGAATGATCATACTAATCCTCGAACTTCAAGTTACATTTTTGTTTGATCCACAATCATGTTTTCACTAGAACCCTGTAAATCTGTAGCCACACTTTAATTTTCAAGATCATAATCTTTTCATCTATCAATCAAACGAAATATTACAACAATAGTTACAAGGAGACTGTGCTATGGAGGATGGAGGAGATTGAAATCTCATTACGTCCCATTTCAT
The DNA here is from genome assembly GCF_000475195.1 of Diaphorina citri. Classification (NCBI taxonomy): domain Eukaryota; kingdom Metazoa; phylum Arthropoda; class Insecta; order Hemiptera; family Psyllidae; genus Diaphorina; species Diaphorina citri. Next base: position 25,622 of record NW_007378230.1, on the reverse strand, counting down.
ATCTTCCTGAGTTGTTAAGAACTTGGAAGTTAAAGGAGAGGTTTTCGTATTTCACTTTTGTCCAAATCATTTTGTGATTTTGTTTGAAAAATGAGAGACATATTCAAATGAACTTGGTGCAACATTGATTTCTTCTGGTCCAAGATTGGAACATGTCGTGATGTACGTGGGGTCTAGGAGTTTAGAGCTCATATCAAAGCTCTTTATTTTGTAGCTCCATTGAACTTTCTCACTGCCTTATCTTGAGTTTTCTGTTATCTTGTTCTTTTGCCTGATTCTCATTTGTGTGTGCTTTCGATATTTTACGTTCTTTTTACCTTACCTCACACACGTATTACAACAATAGTTACAAGGAGACTGTGCTATGGAGGATGGAGGAGATTGAAATCTCATTACGTCCCATTTCATATCTTCCTGAGTTAAGAACTTGGAAGTTAAAGGAGAGGTTTTCGTATTTCACTTTTGTCCAAATCATTTTGTGATTTTGTTTGAAAAATGGGAGACATATTCAAATGAACTGGGTGCAACATTGATTTCTTCTGGTCCAAGTTTGGAACATGTCGTGATTTATGTAGGGTCTAGGAGTGCGAGCTCATATCAATAAAGCTCTTTATTTTGTAGCCCCATTGAACTTTCTGACTGACTTATCTAACTTATCTTGTTCTTTTGCCTGATTCTCAGTTGTGTGCTCTTTCGATTTTTTACGTACTTTCAAATATTTTACCTCACACACGTACGACAATAATCCTTGCAGGTAATGGATTATGGATAGAATCGGTAGAATTAATATTCTCAAAATCAATTATCCTTTGAAACCATGATTTCATAAATGGGAGACACTTTTGAATCACGTAAATATTAGGAGTCAAGTCTCATGGACAAAATTCTCAAAATATTCACCGAAATAAAAATTAATTAATAGGTAAGCAATACTTGATTTGCAAATTTTATTGGCAAAGCTAAATACAAGCTTGAGGCAATGTTAAGCTAACCTTGTTTTATCTAAATTTTGGATATTCCGGACATGGTTTTACATTAATTTATTATTTGGGAAGAAATGAAACTTTTAGTTGGTCAAATTATTATTTGGCTTCTGGGTATGCAACGTGCATATATTTCATCAGGATGGCCTTGTCGAAAGATTAATTTACACCTACATGAAGTACCTACCTACAGTTTACAACATTTTTACTCTATCTTACTTGAAAGTAAAAGTCCAAAACTGTAAACATTCAAAATGAATATACCTCTAGCTTGCCACCCTACCTAAAATATGACTTACCTTGAAGCGAAACATGCATTTTACTCGCAATATTTGTGTCCAATTTGCTCTAGCTTGCCACCCTACCTAAAATATGACTTACCTTGAAGCGAAACATGCATTTTACTCGCAATATTTGTGTCCAATTTGTTTTTTGTCCATGAGACTTGACTCCTAATATTTACGTGATTCAAAAGTCTCTCCCATTTGTGAAATCATGGTTTCAAAGGATAATTGGTTGAACAACCAATATTCAGATAAGAATGATTCTGGTGTGACGTGCTCGGACATTTTCAGATTGACCAGAAAGATAAAATGGTAGATACGTATACGTACGTAGGTAGGTACTGTGTTGAAACTATGTGAAAGATTGGAAAGTCTTTTGTAAGGGTAAAAGAGTCTTTTGTAGGGGTAAAAGAAAATAATGGGGGGGGAATCCTTCCTGGTAACTTTGAGATTCGCCAAAAACGTTTTGTGTGCAAGTCAAGCTTTCAAATTGAAGGTGGATTAGATTTAGTGCTTATGATTTTTGGAAGATAATCGCTTCCTGTGTTAAAAAAAAATATAGTTTTTTTTCAGTAAAGTGCGTTTTTTTCCACTCATAAAATTATTGCTTGCATGTTAAGTGGATACTATGGTGTGAGCTCGCCAAGAATATTAATATTGTAGACACATTTATAACAATAATATTCATCATACAAAGTAGAAAACATGCAAATTTCAGTTTTTTATACTCTTTTTTACTTTTTTCTTTATATTATTTTTTCACACTTTTACTCCATTATCACACGATATGGTTGAAGTTTAAAATACGTTTTGCAAGATTTACTGAGCTGCCTCCTCATCTTGTAACTCAAACTTCTTCCATTTCAAAGCATATCGCCTCCGTTTAAACACTAATTATTACCTATTTTTGAGGAACTTCATGTCTTTGAATGTTCTTCTTTACAGGGGGTTTCTGTATGATCTAATTACTTAGGTTATCACCATAGGAAATGTAAAGTATCTTCCTACTTATACCTACCACAATAATTAGCTAGCTAGCTATCTGAAACAATAACATTTCTACTCTTCAAATTGGCCCGTCAAGGTGTCTCAGTACAACTGGTGAATTATGCTTAGGAGAACGGTCAAAATATTGCTACAATTCACAGCGGTCGCAATTATCTTGGTTCGAAAATATTTCAAATTTCAGACAAACGTTCAAACTCTATGCTACTCAAACTTCTTCCATTTCAAAGCATATCGCCTCCGTTTAAACACTAATTATTACCTATTTTTGAGGAACTTCATGTCTTTGAATGTTCCTCTTTACAGGGGGTTTCTGTATGATCTAATTACTTAGGCTATCACCATAGGAAATGTAAAGTATCTTCCTACTTATACCTACCACAATAATTAGCTAGCTATCTGAAACAATAACATTTCTACTTTTCAAGTTGACCCGTCAAGGTGTCTCAATACTGCTGGTGAATTATACTCATAATCTAATGAATTCTAATGTAATCTTGAACGATTGGTCGAAACAGGAGAACGGTCAAAATATTGCTACAATTCACAGAGGTCGCAATTTTCTTGGTTCTAAATTATTTCAAGACAAAATAACTGTTAGAGCTTCAACTCTGTTCTAGGTGAAGGTTAACACTCTATGTGCTAGACAAGGGTTAATGATCCTTTTTCCAATTACCACAATCAATTAATCAACCGAACTGAAACTGTTATGGAAATTGAGCATTGTTTATTGTTGAATTGTGGATAGTGGATATACCTACAGATAAACAGATTACAGAAAATATTACTCATATAATAATGGAAAAAAGTTGATGAATTAACGATGGGCATGCTACGACACAGGCCACAAGCGTCTAATGTAGCAGTTGTTTCATCGCTACGAAATAAAAACGGCGGTGGAACACTCATCTTAAAAAAAAAAAAACATAAGTTCTCATACATTAGTAACATGGTATATATTAGGTTCTGAGTTCTTACACATGGTTATTGAGTGTCACAGACCTACGCACTCTCCCATTGTTATTGGAAAGTTTTGATCTTGCAAAAATCCTACAAGGTAATAAAATAAAACAAGAAGAAGGGAAACAGAAGACTAAATCTGACCATCAAGGTCAAGGAAGAAGAGGAAAGAGAGGAAGAGAAGGAGAAGAGGGAGGAAACGAAGAGGAGGAGGAGAAGAAGAAGAACAAAGAGGAGAGTATTAGAAGAGGCAAGATGAGGAGAAGAAGAAAGATTTGAAGAGATTAGAGAAGAAGAAGAAGAAGAAGAAGAAGAAGAAGAAGACGAAAAAGGAGGAGGAGAAGAAGAAGACGACGAAAAAGGAGGAGAAGAAGAAGAAGAAGAAGAAGAAGAAGAAGAAGAAGAAGAAGAAGAGAGAAGACTGAATGCCCCGAGGGTTTTGACACAACACGATACAGTTTGATAGGGCACTCCCTATCGTCTGATATGGAATTCAATATTGTGTGAGATTGTTATGATGATAATCATTTATAAAATAAGTTCAGATACACAACACGATACAGTTTGATAGGGCACTCCCTATCGTCTGATATGGAATTCAATATTGTGTGAGATTGTTATGATGATAATCATTTTATTAAGCTCAGAAGTCTACCGAGTTCACCAGAAATGTTGAAGTTGTTTTGTCTGGAAATAAATTGTTTTGTGACCTGTATTATCAAAATCAGTTCTGGTCATTTTCTAATAGGTTATTAATACCTAGTTAATACATTCTATTCACTAAATTTATTGTTTTGTAGGTAAATGTCATGTAAAAGCAATTTTAGAACTTAGCAATCCACATTTCGCAAAATTTTGGTGTCACAGGATCTAAATTACTCGTTACTCGTGTTAAACTAATACCTTTTGTGAAGTGTTAAGTCATACCTTTTGTGAAGTGTTAAGTTCTTTATGAAACTAGGACCTGCTCACTAGCTCACTTTTATCGAGATCCGCTTCTGAGATCCTGTAGGTACCCGATTTTTGTTCACTCGATGATTAGTATCAGTGCTGTTAATATTACTATCTATATCTAACTATTAATATACATTACTATCTATCTCTTGATATGACATTCGAGTAGGACCTGCTCACTAGCTCACTTTTATCGAGATCCGCTTCTGAGATCCTGTAGGTACCCGATTTTTGTTCACTCGATGATTAGTATCACTTCTGTTAATATTACTATCTAACTATTAATATACATTACTATCTATCTATTAATATGACATTCGAGCCAGTTCTTCGCACGTCAATTGAATCACATCAGAAATCTCCACAGTCCCCCAGTAATTTTCTATTATAATATCCGCTCCTTGTTTACTCCAAAAAGAGGGAAACCACCAACAGGGGGGAACATCACTTTAACTCCTTTTGACACAGAAGGGGAATGAATTCAATTGGGGGAACGAGTTTTTATGCCCGAGAGAGAATAAAAATGGATATTATGATATACTAAACCGTATTTAACGTAAATAAGTGGTAGTTTCGTACATGAAATGATAATAAGTACGTTTTCAAACCTTGTCAGACATAAATATCGTGGATAATGCATATTTTTGCACTTTTGGAAGGAAGAACTTCTTTTACGAATCAGGATTCAGGATACAGGTACGGTAGGTAACTAGTACCTACATAGTTCCTAAGAGTTGAATGTTTAGAATCATTACGTTATTCCCTGCAGAATCTGCAGTACAGATGTTAGCTCACATGATGGTACTCTGGATTAGGTTCAAAGCAAAACATGAGAAAACAATGAAAGGGTTGACACATCATTTATTGAATGAATTATTCAATATCTTCCTTCTCTCTTCGATTTCGGGACGATAAGACCATAGCAGTTACAGTTCCCTCTGTCAAACCTCTTGAAAAAAAAAAAAAAATATATTTGGAATTAGGTACAAAACACTGGCCTATCTTATCACTCAGTCAAATGCGTAGAAGACTACCCTTATTTCTGGGGTTGTTGAAATACTCTAAAGCTAAAGCAATTGGGGACTTGAAGTTTCAGCCCAAAAAATATCCACGAGCAAAAACCTTTCTTTCGAAAAATTTCCTCTGCTCCTGTCTTCCTTCTCTCTTCGATTTCGGGACGATAAGACCATAGCAGTTACAGTTCCCTCTGTCAAACCTCTTAAAAAAAAAAAAGGTGTAAATCTACTCTCTTCAGGAATGTACCCCCCAGATCGAATCCATAACTGAGGGTACGGTAGTGCACTAGGCTCATTTTCAAGTAGTGTTACGTGTTTTTTTTACACCCAGTACCTATCTGAGGCCAAGTTCCATGTGACACCTTGTATGTACATTAACGGGTGTTATTGGAACGGGTTTTGTTTGGGCGTGAGAGTCATTTAAACAAAACGAATGATGATATGACTGATGTGTAATAAATTGATAATAAAATAATTGTCTTAATTGAATCATTCTCACAATAGATCAGTTGCGCTTACTTGGGTGATGTTTCAAAGTCATAGAGCAGGAAAAATGAGTACCAACGGAATTTTTCTTTTTCTTCTACGACTTCTGGATCCCGAGATGAATCGATTTAAAAAATACCGGTAAATCGTGAACTTTGACGTCACGGCATACGCTCCCGTAGGCGAAGACTGATCAAATGTCCCGAGCAAAGCTCCCTCGCAGGCAATGAAAATTGAATTTTCGACCTTTTACAGTTATTTTTTCGGAGTTTTGACCTCAGATTTAGATTTTTCCCAACTTTTTACATAGGAATCGACCATCTATTTATAATTTTTACCCATTTGCAACTACTCCATTGCCTCTGACTGTCAGTATAGTTTGCAGAACATGATATGTACTTGAATATTTTATACTACCATTCATACAGAGTGGTAATCTTACTTTTTTTTAAGAGGTTTGATAGAGGCAATTGCTGAGGTCTTATCACCCCGAAAGGGAAGAGAGAAGAAAGATAGAGGATGACAGGATAGGAGAAAGTCAGCCTTTCCGAGAGGGAACCTAATCTATTTGGGATAAAGTCTGACCCGGACGGGAATCAAAAACGCCGTGTGAACCTGAGTTTGAAACTAATTCAATATCTGAGTAAACAATGTCTAAGTACTGTAACTAGGTACTCGTACTACGTGTAAGTACCTACTACCTACTGGTCTTACATAGATACGTAGACAGGTACTTGAGTGAAGTTGATAACTTGATACCTACTTACGAGTAAGTCTGACAAAATTTTGATAACAATTTGTTCATTAGGAGTGAATTCAAGTGTGCGAATTGCGAAAAGATCATTTCTAGCGTATGTACTGGTCATTAAGCGGATCTTATTACATATTTGGAGAGAAATTACTTTTTTTTCAATTGAAAATTTGTGAATTTGCGACCCATGTGTGTACTGTATGGCCTAAAGATTCCAATCCTGCCTGGGTATTAAAGGTAGCTGATTTGCACACCGGTAAATTCTAGTCACGATCTTTATATCGTCACTTCCAGATGTATAAATAATGAATTATGAATGATGAATATGAATAAAGATAAAATGAATGACAGCAGGTATTTCAACGGTGTGCGAATTGCGAAAAGATCATTTCTAGCGTATGTACTGGTCATTAAGCGGATCTTATTACATATTTGGAGAGAAATTACTTTTTTTAAATTGAAAATTTGTGAATTTGCGACCCATGTGTGTACTGTATGGCCTAAAGATTCCAATCCTGCCTGGGTACCTATTAAAGGTAGCTGATTTGCACACCGGTAAATTCTAGTCACGATCTTTATATCGTCACTTCCAGATGTATTAATAATGAATGATGAATATAAATAAAGATAAAATGAATGACAGTAGGTACTCGTATTCCAACGGTGTATGGTCAGTAAAGAATCCTGAATGAAATAATTTGCATGTGACATAAATCTCAATGGACATACTCGTTTTAATCCAAAGGAATCTCATTCAATTGAGCGAGAACCTAATATACAAACATGTCTACACCCATAATATTGAAGGAAGTGAGTTCGAAGTTTTATTGGACATTTTTCTTTCTTTGTTTTTGCCTCTTTCATAAATCGACAGTTCACCATATAACTTTTGAACGGTTCGTCAGATTTTAATGAAATTTGGCAGAGATGATCATCACCTAAAGGAAATGCTCTTGTGAGACTTCTTGGGATCAATATTAGGACTGTGGGAATACCAGATCGGAGTTTTATTGGACATTTTCCTTTCTTTGTTTTTGCCTCTTTCATAAATCGACAGTTTCCTTCATGTCTTTCTGTCTGTTTCACCATATAACTTTTGAACGGTTCGTCAGATTTTAATGAAATTTGGCAGAGATGATCATCACCTAAAACCTAAAGGAAATGCTCTTGTGAGACTTCTTGGGATCAATATCAGGACTGCGGGAATACCAGATCGGGACTTCAATGGCCTCATAACTTCTCATAAGGGGATAAGAATTGTGTCTCTCAGAAAATTCCAAATTTCTCAGAAATTGATGACCCAACTTTCTAAGAAATTAAAAATGATCCTGATTTTCTTAGAATCCGACATTTTTTTTCCTCTGTGCCAGACTTTTACCAGCCGAAAACTTTAGAGGAATTCAATTTCATATTTTTTCCTCCAGTGGGTTGGTAGGTATTTTTTTCTTTTATTTCATGAAGAAGAAGAAGAAGAAGAAGAAGAAGAAGAAGAAGAAGAAGAAGACGAAGAAGGAGGAGGAGGAGGAGCAGGAGGAAGTGGAGGTGAAGAAGAAGAAGAAGAAGAAGAAGAAGAAAATGAACGATCACAAACAGCTCATTTTATTTCTGACATCCATTCTGAATAAGAATACTGTGTGGTTCCGAAATCGGTACTCAATCGAACAAAATGATGGCAGGACAATTTTTCCCTTAGTTTGTTCCACCATAACTCTCGAACGGTTAGTGTTAGTGCAATTTCGATGAAATTTCGCCAATATATTCCACACATAAAGGACATTTTCTCACTGGTCCTTTGTTGAGGAAATTTAAAGGTGCAAAAATAAACTGCCAAACCTCTTCCTTCTCGGCGCAAACAAAAAAGCGACCCCTCAATCTCTCTATTGACTATTCCATTAGCTTCTAACTCAGTCTTCCAATGCATAGCTTAGATAGTCGTCCGTTTTATGAAGGAACTCCTACATATTTCAATAATGTAGAACTCGATATCACAAAGCCAACACAATCCAAGAAGTAACAATCAAAACGACGCGTGTTCATAGAATGATGATGATGATGATGATGATGGTAACACTAGACTCATATATTTTCATATTGCCATACGTCAAAGGTCAACAATCTGTCGAACCAGTGATGTGGGCAGGAAATGGACTTCAATAAGAGAAATGCATATTATAGTAGCCCAGAAAAGAAGAGTACCTGATTTTAAGAAAAAAGTTACTTATTTCTCAGGTTTTAAGTCACTTATTTCATTCTAGGTAGATAGATAGTTATTCCTAAAGTTTTACCTTTTCAAGAACGTAGATAAAAGAAATTTATTAAAATTTCTAGGTAGGTATTTAAGTTTCATTATGTAAGTATTTTTTTTTCTTCAAGGTCTCGAAGAACGAAGGAATGAGCAATTTTTACTTAGAGCTTGTGAAAAAGGGAATGTCGATGGGAATGAACACCATACTAAATAAAAACTTTATCGGATTTCAGACGAAAGGGGGTCTCCGAACCCCTTAAGGTCTCGAAGAACGAAGGAATGAGCAATTTTTACTTAGAGCTTGTGAAAAAGGGAATGTCGATGGGAATGAACACCATACTAAATAGAAACTTTATCGGATTTCAGACGAAAGGGGGTCTCCGAACCCCTGTGCATCGTACGCCACTGCTTTCAATTTAAAACAATTACAATGCAATAATTTCTGTTCTTTTTCTCATTTTTTTAATAGTGGATTTTTTAATTGATTTTTATTCAAAGAATTTCTTTAATAAGATAGTTAAACAGAGTTCTGATCGTTTCATGTAATATTATTAAGCGGAATTTTTTCTTTATTAATGGGAATTTGGTTTGATTAATCTCTATTCGTTCATTGTTCTGTTATGATTATGTTATGGATAACAATAGACACATTGATAATTTACTTTACATTCTAATGTACATGCTTACAAGTGATGAGAGATTATGTGCATACATAAGGTAAAACATATATGTTGTAACATTACTGACATTGTAGATCACAATAATAAATTTATACGCACATCAATATTCTACTGACAAGGAAAAGTCAGCAAATAAATTTTAAAGAATCTACTTTTAGGCATATTAAAATCAATCAGTTACCTGTGTACCTGTTCCTATGTTTCTAAACTAATTTAGACTTTAATAGACACATTGATAATTTACTTTACATTCTAATGTACATGCTTACAAGTGATGAGAGATTATGTGCATACATAAGGTAAAACATATGTTGTAACATTACTGACATTGTAGATCACAATAATAAATGTATATCTACATCAGTCATCTACTGACAAGGAAAAGTCAGCGAATAAAATTTGAAAGAATCTACTTTTAGGAATATTAAAATCAATCGAGATTATGTGCATACATAAGGTAAAACATATGTTGTAACATTACTGACATTGTAGATCACAATAATAAAATAATGTATATCTACATCAGTCATCTACTGACAAGGAAAAGTCAGCGAATAAAATATGAAAGAATCTACTTTTAGGAATATTAAAATCAATCAGTTACCTGTGTACCTGTTCCTATGTTTGTAAACTAATTTAGACATTATTTTTTTGGCAATTCGCAATAGCAGGTCACTTGTACACAAGTTTGGCTATTGGTGAATTATTGGTTATTGGGTTCGATTCCTGGGGACAAGCAGAATGACTCATGAATATCAATTAATCATTTTGCCGGAATCCCTTTAAGTTCCTGTTGGTTTTTGGTCTTTAATCATCAATTTTTTACTTTTTTTTTATTAGTTTCTTGATGGTCCTCCAAAATCTCTTGTTGAAATCGAGCCTATTTTTGGCTAAATCCCCTTTAGGGATGATTATTATTTTATTTTTGCAAGTATGCATGTTGGTTGGCATGTTTTTAAATCTTCCTTCAGAAATCAAATCATAAAACCTGAAAGGACACCCTTCGAAACTCCGCTGTTTCATCGAGCTTTATTCGTCAGAATAAATCTCTTGTTGAAATCGAGCCTATTTTTGGCTAAATCCCCTTTAGGGATGATTATTATTTTATTTTTGCAAGTATGCATGTTGGTTAGCATGTTTTTAAATCTTCCTTCAGAAATCAAATCATAAATACTGAAGGGACACCCTTCGAAACTCCGCTGTTTCATCGAGCTTTATTCGTCAGAACAAGGCATCAGTTCGGTGAAACATCGTAGAAAGAAAGGGTTTTCAAATCGCTCATTATTCACCTCACACTTGCGGATGGATCAATCGGTCCCCGGTCCAGGTATCCAAAGTACAGTTAGGACAGGCACGAGTAAATCGGTTTTTAGTTTTTTTTTTCGGCAATAAAAGGAAGTACCCACCTTCCAAAGAATTTGATAGAGAGAACCATTGGAATTCATACAAGAAGATAGGGTTATCTCTGATGTAAACACAATCAATACAATACTGCAGGAAACTGCAACATCTGGTTCTTGATAAAAATCATAAAGTATTAACCAAATCTGGATTCAACAACTTAAGAGACAGACATACATACAGACAGACAGACAGTAGAGAGTGATTGAAATTTTCAAGTATTGAGAACCGTTGTGAGTAAGGTAAATCTGCCACATCCATTAGGTATGGAGTTACACTTTACACCTATGCACCACAATGTACTCTTAACCCATTGAACAGCCTCCAAAAAAGAATAATCAAGTTACTCTTTAATAACTGCCAAGTTTCTAACTTTTTTTTTTGGCAATTCGCAATAGCAGGTCACTTGTACACAAGTTTGGCTATTGGTGAATTATTGGTTATTGGGTTCGATTCCTGAGGACGAGCAGAATGACTCATGAATATCAATTAATCATTTTGCCGGAATCCCTTTAAGTTCCTGTTGGTTTTTGATCTTTAATCATCAATTTTTTACTTTTTTTTATTAGTTTCTTGATGGTCCTCCGTATTGGTTATTGGGTTCGATTCCTGAGGACGAGCAGAATGACTCATGAATATCAATTAATCATTTTGCCGGAATCCCTTTAAGTTCCTTAATAATCAATTTTTTACTACTTTTTTTTATTAGTTTCTTGATGGTCCTCCGAAATAACTTGTTGAAATCGAGCCTATTTTTGGCTAAATCCCCTTTAGGGATGATTATTATTTTATTTTTGCAAGTATCCATGTTGGTTACCATGTTTTTAAATCTTCCTTCAGAAATCAAATCATAAAATTGAGGATAAAATTCCATACCTCGGCTGGGATTGAACCCACGCCCTCCTGTTTACCAGGCGAGCGCCTTGACCACTACACCACCAATAAGTTCATTGTTTCTTCATAACTTCTAATCGGTTTGTCAGATTTTGATGAAATTCGGCAGGCATGTTTAGCGCGTAAAGGACACAAAAATCAGTGGACACCCTGTAGAACAACTTCCAGACCACCCTGTTTATAAAGATGATTAGCACGTCCATTACAGAGGTGAATTCTATTCTATTCTATTCTAATTGGAACTCCAACTCCCTCTTCCTCTCTCTCTCTCTCTCTCCCTTCATCTCCTATGTCTTTCTCTCTCTCTCTCTCTCTCTTTCTCCCTTCATCTCCTATGTCTTTCTCTCTCTCTCTCTCTCTCTCCCTTCATCTCCTGTGTCTTTCTCTCTCTCTTTCTCCCTTTATCTCCTATGTCTTTCTCTCTCTCTCTCCGTTCCTCTCCGATGTCTTTCTCATCTTTCTATCACTCCCATTTTATTTTCTCTCTTTCTCTTCTCCTTACTTCTCCCTACATTTCTAACTCTTTCCCTCTCTGTCACTCCCACACTCTATTTCTCACTTTCCCTTAATTTCTCTCTCTCTCTCCCTCCTTTCCTCCTTCTTCCTTTATCGCCTTTCTATCACTTCCCCTCTATTTCTCTCCTTCCTACTCCCCTTTCCCTCTTCCTCTCGTTGTCCTTTTCCTCTCCCCTCCCTCTCCTGTTACGTCCACTCCTTTGTCCCCTCTTCCCTTTTTGGCTCTTTTCTCTCTCCCTCTCCCTCTCTTTCTCCTCTTCTCTAACACCTTTCTCTTCCATCACTGCCAGTCTTCCTCCATTTTTTCTGCCTGCTCCCTCCTCCTCCTCCCTTGCATTCAAAAGTCATTCTCCAATAACTCCCACACCCGAAATACCACAAAAAATATTTCTCATTGCTTCCTCCAAGTCTCTCTCTCTCTCTCTCTCTCTTTCTCTTTCTATCCATGTTCCATATTCCCTAGATATCAATAAAACATATTATAATTATATACGTATACATAATATAGAAATACCCTATGCCTATACCTACCTATGTAAATATGTATGTAAAAAAATACATAGCTATGTACATATCTTCATGTTTCCTTCAATATTGATGACGTCCAATGAAAAAGATGAGAGAAAGAGAGGGAGAGATAGGTAGACAAAGCCAGAGATATAGTTAAGTATTAGCTTAGGAGATCGTTTTTATTGTAAAACAACTTTAAAAAATAAATAAATGGTTATATTCAATCAATCAATCAATCTCCCTCTCCTTCCTTCTCCTCCGCTCATTCTAAACACAAACTCCTACTCTCTCTCTCTCTCTTTCTCTGTCCCTATTTCCTTATCTCTCTCTCTCTCTCTCTCTCTCTCTCTCTTGTAATGTTCATTATGTAAAAAAAAATCGTTTTTATTGTATACGCTAGTGAGTGTAGAAGCTGTTATAGGAGTAGGTAGATAAATGTACTAGGTAGGTGTACAAAACGACAAATGTACCTACACCTATTCCCACCGTAGCGTAGGTACAGACCTACCTATCAATCTACCGGTACTGTTTGTAGGTAGTATAAGGTACCTACCAAGAGAGAGAGAGAAACTTCCGTCTCTCTCCCTACTTTTATTGAACAAAATTTTCATCACTCAGACCTCATCAGCAGCAAGTTTTTCATAAAGAATAAAAAAATGATTTTCTATCCCATTCTTTTGATTGAGTAGAAAGAATAAGAAGAACAAGACGAAGACTAGGTAGAAGGAGAAGAAAAAGGAGAACAAAAATGAAAAAAGGAGGAGGAGGAGGAGCAGAAGGAGGAGGAGAAGGAGGAGGAGGAAAAGGAGGAGGAGGAGGAGGAGGAAAAAAAGTTGATGATTATTCAACAAAGAGAAAAATTCGCACAAAAGTTCGATTGTTTGATGAACTGCTAAAAACCCTAATGAACTAAACATTTTGGGTTCTGTAGAGTCTGTTCCGCCAAACTTATTGTGGGGCTTTTCAAATTTCATGCAATCAAATTCAAAGTTTGCGAATATATTTCTTCTATATTTGTGTATTTATTTATTCATTTATAACTACACCAATCTATCTCTTTATATCACAATGAAAATTTTTCGACAGGCTTTTTTAAGGCAGGATTCTCACTAAATTGAACTTCTCATCACTCAGTTAGAATCCTGCCATTAAATTGAAAGTTCGAGGCAAAATCTGGAATTTTCTCATCAGATGTTCTCTTTTTTCTTTGTTCAACACTATTTTGCGGCGTTTGTTCACCGACTGCGGAGTAAAAGGGGTTTTCCAGTCCCATTCTGGCAGTAGGTATAATAACAGGGTAGGTACCTATATTCTAGGCTATTTTCTTTTCTTTTGTCTCGCTTCCATCTCCCATGTCAATCATTTCATTAGGATCTGTTCCCTACACATCCATTCACCTTCTGATTTTCTCTCAATACCTCTCCATTTTGCTCCATGTCCATTTTGTTCCATGTCTTCACCTTTCAAAATGTTTCACATATCAACCTATTTCATCTCCAGTTCTCTTTCATTTCCAAACTTTCGCACTTGCATCTCCATCAGATTTCCATTTATCAATATCACCTCCATCTCCATTGCCCGACTTTTCCTCGAAACTTTCAATTCATCTCCACCTCCAACACTTTTCCACCTCTTCAACTCCTCTTTCTCTTCCTCTTCCTCCTCTTCCTCTCTTCGTCTTCCAAACTTCACTTGATAATCTCGATATTCTCCTGCCACTTGTTAATCAAGAGCGTAGAGAAACAAAGAGGATGCAAAACTGTAGAAACAATATCCTATCTCACCTCGTCCGAGCTCATCTCAGCCCTGTTCATAAACACAGCCTGTAGGTAATAAAATGAAATGCAAATTGATTCTGTGTACGAGTACATGTTTGACCTTAATCATAATCTTTCACTTTCTTCAATGATAAATTTTTTCTAACAAGCAGATAGATAAGTACATACATAGATAGTAATGATAGTATGTAGGTATGTAATGTACATGACTACTTGATGTAATGTAATGTCAGGATGACATTGATGTTCAAATTTCAGCATGACGCAAAGACAAGTTCCACTGAGAATCTCATTAATCGACCTCAATATCGATTCGGACATGATAAATTTGATTTAGGGTGCAGTTCCAATAAATCATATGCCAAGTCCACAGCGGAGAAGCTTAGAGCAAAATACAACTTGAATATTCAGACGGGATTAACACTTCACAACTCTCTCCCACCACTTTGTCATGTTCATGTGTTTGAAATACCAAATTGCAAAATATCTTGTGTGATATTTAGCATGCTGGGCTTGCCACTGGCACTAGGTAGTGTAAGTAAGGATTGAATGTGTTCCAAACTTGGCTTCTAGGATGAAAGTGGGTGTTGTGTTTATAATCACATGCATATGATAGACTTCATACACTCAATAGCAATATTATAAGTAATTTTATAGCAATACTGGATTACTTACTGGCTCTCTCTCTCTCCCTCGTTCTCTCTCATCCCATTTCTTTTTACCTTTTCGCTTCAATGATTTTCTCACTTCTCCCACCTTTTCAACCCATCTCTCTCTCTCTCCTTCTATTTCTCTCTCTCTTCCTCTTTCATGAAATATTTCATCTCTTTCTCCCTTTCTCACAACGTTCCTCTCTACCTCTCTCTCCCTCTTTCATGAAAACCTTTTCTCTCTCGCCCTGGTTATCAAATTGCTTTATTGTGAGGAAAAAATAATGATAAACCTTCATATAATATTTCTCTCTCTCTCTCTCTCCCATTATTTCTTCTCTATCTCTTTCTCTCTCTCTCCTCTTTCTGACCTCTAAAGTACAATTTCTTATACTTGCCATTTATCGTCCCCCTAAGTTAAATTTGGAACGGTTCCTAAATGATCTAAATTTTTGGCTGCAGAATGCAACAAAAAGAGATGACAATATAATAATTGTAGGAGATATAAATCTGTGCACACTGAAGAAATCAAACACAAATTATAAATATTTGAATTTACTGTACAATAATTCTATCTTACCTTCCATAAATAAACCAACTCGAGAAGAAATGCTGAATGATCGCCCAACTAGCTCTTGTATAGATCATATAAACTATAGATTGAACCGCCATTTTTACACTGCAACATCTACAGTGATCACAGATAAGCTGGCGGACCATTACTTTATTGGAATCAGAATACAGTACAATTCACCCAGGTGTGAATACAGGTCAAGACCTTGCACTCTTCATGAGTATGTTAAAAAACACAATGAATGACTCTCTGAATGAAAGAAATAATATTGATGGCCAGTAGGGGCGCTCCTCAATAGGTCAAATGACTTGCTGGCCATATACAGGGTGTTCCATCATTAATACACTACTAAATTTTATGATATTGAACTCGCACAATGATAAGAACTACTGTCACTACACCAATGAGGCTGGTTTCGCACTTCGGAAAAGTCATAACGTATAAGGTACCTAATATTTTAGAAGAAAAACGTTCAAACACGATGCATAAACGTTAAAAAATGTTAAAATTACTCGTAGGTACTAGGTAAACAGTTTTTGTGAGGGCAAAGTTTTGCAAAATATGAAGTGCAAAGGTGTAAATTTACTTTCTTCAGGAATGTACCCCCCAGATTGAATCCATATCTGAGGGCACAGTAGTGCACTAGGCTCATTTTCAAGTAGTGTTACGTGTTTTTTTTTACACCCAGTACCTCTGAGCGTAGAGAAACAAAGAGGAAGAGAACAGAGGTATAACGCAATAAAGGATTGACGAGGGAGAAGAGGGACAACTCAATAAAGGAGGGGAGGGAAGAGACACACAACTCAATAAATTCCTAATTGGGTACTTCAGCGCAGCGGGCTCCAAACTTGATAGGGGGGTCAGGGTGGACAATTATGATTAGGAAAACACGTGTAAAATTGTATCAACCCCCAAATGGGGTACACATGTAACCTTACGGCTCTACACATCTAGAATGCCTGTAGGTAGAATATTAGAAAGTAAAACGAAAGCGCATGGAATGATTCGTATTTTGAATTTTGGGGCATCAAAGCTTTGGCAGATGACATACAAAGAGAAACATTCAAAATTGGGAGACAACTTCCGAGCGAATGAAAACACAGAAAAATTCTACAAAATGATGACACTCGTGACAACTTCCTAGCGAATGAAAACACAAAAAAATTCTACAAAATTATGACACTCGTGACCTTGACCTTGACGAATGTCATAAAATCTTCTACCATACATGGCAAACTCGGAAATAAAAGTGCCGGACACATTTGTGGCCTCTTGCAGTCTGCGTGGGCTAAAAACATCCAAATAACCAAACACCAAACTGACAACAACAGATATATGTATCTAAAAGAGATTAGGTTGTATGGACCTATATGGATTAAGGAACTCGGTAGCACTCCGCCCCACAAAATCAAAATATGATTACATGTGCCAATATGGAATGTGAAAAGAGATTAGGCTATGTATGGAGGACTCAGAAGTTTCAAAAGTTTGTGCTAAAAAATTTGGGTAAATGATTCTCTATGTATACATTGTATACATAGTTACATACATAATACATATTATGTACGTAGGAAGTAGAAGAATCAACAAACAAAGCTAACTTACTGAGTCAACAAAATTGGCTTGACAACTCATCAACCCACACACGCAACAGAGGTGTCAAATAAATAGGTATGGATAATACTTATAGGTACTACAAAATACAAAATGTAGGTAATAGTAAAACTAAGGTTACAATAAATAATAATGACAATAGGTAAGTAAATAATGTCTATAATTACATATTGCTACAATAATTACAATAATAATAAAAAGTATATTATAGCTGATAACTGATAACAACAATAAGTAGGTACCTACCTGTTAAATAAATCTAATAAATTATTGCCAATCATAACAATATCATCGCTGATGAAAACCAATTAATAAAACTATTAATAAACCAATTACTTTGAGGAACCGGAGCCAGAATTCCAGAATCATAATTTACTAAAATTCCATACCTCGGCTGGGATCGAACCCACGCCCTCCTGATTACCAGGCGAGCGTCTTGACCACTGCGCCACCGAGGCAGGTTTTAAGGAAACTATCATAGGTACTACGGTATCGAGATAAATTGAATCGTTGATTGCAGAAAGGAGTCGCTTACCTTTATTGAATGTTTGATAAAACAACAATTTTCCTCTCTTATTAAACAATTTGTAGGTAGGTACCTTGTTAGGTATGCACAACTAATGTAGGTATGCACGCAAACACAATGTACCAACAATCCATGTTAGGTGATGATCTAATGCAGATGGTACCTACGTACGAACGAGCTGATGCGAAGTACAGATAAAAGATAAAAGTCTCCCTTTTCACTTCACAACATTCTTAATAGGTAGGTATTTATGTACCTACCTATGTATTTTATCAGGTATTTATGATGTACATAAGTACCTATTCACTTACATAGGTCGGTAGGATTATGTACCTACCTATGTATTTTATCAGGTATTTATGTACAATTGTACAGAAGAACATATATTACTTACATTAATGTATGTAATTCCTCTGTCTTGTTGTCTATTGGATTCTGGTTTAATTGGACCAAGTTCTTCGTTCATTCTCAACATTACCATGTTCATTCACAATCTCTACATCGACATGTTTACAATACGACAGTAGCGTATGCATTGCCAAGATTAGCTGTGTTCCCACAATAATTAGTGAGTCACCAATGAGCAATCAGTAGGCTCTATAAGTACCTAAGTGTATACCAGGATCAGGTACCTAAATCAGTAGGCTGGAAATGTCTCAGGATCTGAGAAATCAACATATATACCTTCCTTTTCCTATCTAGACAGGGGCGGATACATGCATAGGCTCAGCAGGCCCGGAGCTAAGGGGGGTACGAGTCCAAGGACCCAAAAAAATCAATATTGGAAGTCAGGAAAAGAAATGAAACCGAAGATTACCTTATCCTATTGAATGATGCTTATTTGAGTGTTCTTTTACCCTAACTTTTACAATATCTCTAACCGTTTTGTCTCTATAGCTGAAAACCGCCAAAAAACGGTCGAAATCTGTCCAAAATCGGTCAAAATACCGCCATGCGCAGCAACCATCTCAACCAAACCATCTCAACCAAACGTTTTGTGTTGCATCTTTGTCACATTTGTGAACTACATACCAAATTTCAAGTCTCTAGCTTATACCGTTCCCGAGATATTGTTAAATTACACCGAAAACCGCCAAAAAGCGGTAAAATGCCGCCAACCGTTGCACCGGTCTTAACCAAAAGTTTTGTGTCGCATCCTTGTCACATTTGACATCTATATACCAAATTTCAAGTCTCTAGCTTTTACCGTTCTCGAGATATTTTGTTTACAGACAGACAGACACACACACGGATCAATGGCTGAAACTTTGGATTTAGGCTCTAGGGACCTCAAAACGCGTTTTGACATTAAAAACTGACCATCGAAAATTTGACCCGATCACATTACTTTCCTTCCTATAGGATAAGGAAAGTAAAAAGTTATACCTACCCAATTACCTATTACATAATATTTCCTTCTAAAAAGTTTTCAAAAGTTTTCGTTCCTTCAGCGCCGATGTAAATTTCGCTAAATCGCTATTTAAAATTTAAGGAGTGCCAAGTTCATGGTTATGGGTACCGAATTCTAAATTGATAGAAGACGATTTGTTGAACCGGTTCATACCGGATCGCTCTGACTGAGTCTGAGGTCAGTGTGTGGACTTTATAAGTTTTATATGCCTATGACTATAAGTTTTATACATATACCTATGTTGCCTATAGCTTTTATATGCCTATGCCCTACGCCTACTAATATTTATTTGATGCTTCTGATCTTCGGCCCAATATTGTTATGGTTTCAACCTCGAAATAAAATGTTTGATTTACGGCTAAATTCCTGATCTTATTGTGAAACAACTTCTTCTTCTTTTTATTTATCACAACTAAATGAAGGTCAATGGCTGTTCATCTTCACAATGTTTACTTTCTATTACCTCTCTATGTAGTACAAGGAATTTATTAGTGGAGGAAAAAATGGTACCTACCTACCGGCATACATCGGCATCGTAAAGGTCAAATTTGAAATACTTGCAGCTTACGCAGGTAATCCCAACTGTGTACCTATACTCGTTCTCCTCTTGTAGGTAATACCTAATAGATCAGTTGCACTTACTTGGGTGATGTTTCCTGGCGAATTTTTTTTTTTTTTTTTTTTTTTTTTAATAAATTGAGCTTATCAAGTTATCACTGTCATGAGCACATGACAGACCTATAGACACAAGACACAAGTCACATGTTATACAGACTCTAAGCCAGACGTTGATACGGTTCAAATTGAAACTAATAAACAGGGATGATAGTCACAGAATTATAACTGCTTTAATATAACTTTTATAATAATAGACTCTTGAATGGAAGGTAACCACTAGGTGAGGTTAACGCCAGAGGCGGTCTCTACCACCTAACCCTTAGAGCTCCATTATTATGTGGTCAAAATCTCAAATAAATAAGGATAAAATTCGATACCTCGGCTGGGTTTGAATTCCAATTTCAAGACAGCTCCAATTTCATAATTACCTTAGTTACCTACAGGTCCTACAGGCAATGGTAACAATAAAAGAAATAATAGGTAAGTAGTGCAATAATAGGTAAGTAAAAAAATATAATAGTAAAAATGAAAACACTTACGCTTCTGTCGTCAAATCCGCGTCGTTCATAATCGGCAAATTTCCAAAAAATTAAATCGGAACCAAAAGAAAACCGGACGAAAAAAAAAATCAGCACACACACACAAAGCACTCACGATTCAAACGCGCCGAAAATTTTCCCGAAAAAAAAAGACCAAAAAAGAAAAGTAAAAAAATGAAAACACTTACGCTTCTGTCGTCAAATCCGCGTCGTTCATAATCGGTAAATTTCCAAAAAATTAAATCGGAACCAAAAGAAAACCGGACGACAAAAATTCAGCACACACACAAAAACACTCACGATTCAGACGCGCCGAAAATTTTCCCGAAAAAAAAAAGACCAAAAAAGAAAAGTAAAAAAAATTCCGATCCACCGAACGAAAAATATAGCACCAAAACTCGGACCGAAACCGCGAAAAAATCGTCCACCGATCCTCTCGCGAAGCCGAATCAGAAGATTCTAAAAATAAACAACTTGTATGATACTTATGATAGTATCGGGCAACTCGGACCGAAACCGCGAAAAAATCGTCCACCGATCCTCTCGCGAAGCCGAATCAGAAGATTCTAAAAATAAACAACTTGTATGATAGTATCGGGCGAAAAATCCGCTCAAATCACCGTGTGTGTAAATTTTACTGTTTTCTCAAATCGCTTCACCTCTCGGTAGACCAAGGTGCCAAGGTCTCCAAGCTCATACAGCACAGTAGACCGATCTCCTACTACAACTGTTTGGTTCGATTTCGATTTTTATCTGCCAGTGATTACTGGGGAGAAAAATATGAAAATAGTCACGAATAGTAACGGTTTATGTCACTGTAGACCTGATGTAGAGTGTAGACGGTGGTTGGAGGTAGGAGTGATAAAATAGCGATTTTATAGCACAACTCACTGTAAAATTATATGCACACTACTTGTCTATAATTAGACTACTGAAATTTCTTGCAGTTTACTACAGTTCTAATATCGGGCTAGAAGCTTCACCTCTCGGTAGACCAAGGTGCCAAGGTCTCCAAGCTCATACAGCACAGTAGACCGATCTCCTACTACAACTGTTTGGTTCGAATTTTATCTGCCAGTGATTACTGGGGAGAAAAATGTGAAAATAGTCACGAATAGTAACGATTTATGTCACTGTAGACCTGTAGAGTGTAGACGGTAGTTGCAGGTAGGAGTGATAAAATAGCGATTTTATAGCACAACTCACTGTAAAATTATATGCACACTAGTTGTCTATAATTAGACTACTGAAGTTTCTTGCGGTTAACTACCGTTCTAATATCGGGCTAGAAACGGGGTTTTAGCAGTGCACTTGGCGATTTTAAACCAGAAGAATTGCAGTCTTTGTACCGAGTTAAACAAAATCACTAGGTAAAGTTAATTGTTAATTTCAATAAAATTTATTCTCTTCTCCGCACTAAACACTGAAGTTTTTTTCCTCGCTAGAGCAAAGTCGCAAAAATCAGGGACCAAGTAAAATACCTACACAAATTCACTGTGTAAAAATTCCTTTCCGCCAACATTAAAAGATAAAAGTTGCACAACTCGATGTGGTCAAAAAAAAAAAAAAAAAAAAAAAAAAAAAAAAAAATCGTAATAAAAAAGAAAAGAAAACAAACCAATTCGGTTCACATTTCCCCACAAAAGATTGTAGACGAAAAATGCATTTTTTATTATTATTGTGGTCCACGTTCAACAATTAAATTTTGCCGCTCGCGATGACAGTGCATTTGGACCTACTTAATGTTATTGTCAATAGCTTTCTGGACATCCTCTACATTCAACTAGAGAAATACTCACCACACAGCTAAGGCCTCGGATCAAGTTGGTCTCGGCTAGCTGTAGCGAGGCTCGGGCCAGGCGCACCGTTCTAACCAGGGTAGTCACATTGGGCGCCTGTTTGCTAAATATCTGAGCCGTCGGGTCCCAAGGTGTAAGGAGCACGAGAGCAGGCAGCGTTCCTCTATCATTGCGTAGGAGAGTTTCAATATGAAGAATGTTTTTGCCTGAAATAAAAAGCATCCAAGTTTAACCAGCGGTGACAGCACGTTGAATGCACCAGTTCGCTCCTTTTATTGATCGCCCCCCATATCGCCCCCATGAAAATCTCCATCGCCCCCAAGGGGGCGATATCGCCCAGGTTGGGAAACATTGCTCTAGGTACACATTAAAAGAATTACATTAGTTAGGTACCTATATTTTTATTTATTTTCATGGGTGTAAATTTCATGGGTATAATATGGGTGTTCATGGGTATAATAATTATTTTAATTTCATTAAAATTCTTGCTTCTGTGGGCGATGACGTCATAATTCATGACTCCCGCTTCGTTTGTTTGTGCGCAAGCGTTTCTGCGCATTTTGACGTGAAATCTTTGAACTTTTTTTTATTAGAACGGCAATTAAAAATGGAATTTTCGACCTTTGAAAGTTACCAGTAAACAAAGTACAAGCATCACTGGTAATTGATGAAAATCGATCCACACGCACCCAGAAAACTGACGAAATTGAAGTTATTGAAGGAAAGTGTTCACGTGTTGTACGAGGGTAATAGATTATGGGTGTAATTGACATGATAATTGAGTCTTTAGTCTCTTCGACTGCAGTTGATATAATTGCTGCACCAAACAGTGTCCGGACGATTATATACATTGATGTTCAAATTTCAGCATGACGCAAAGACAAGTTCCACTGAGAATCTCATTAATCGACCTCAATATCGATTCGGACCTTACTTACTATTTATCAACTTTCAGACTAAACACTCAATATACGAGTCATGGATGAATTGATACTAATAAGATTGAATAGGCAGTCTTGCGAGAAACGCAAATATTTATGTGTTGGTAACTTTGCAAGTAAAGTTAAGTAAAGTAAATCCTAATCGTAATAGTTTTTGGAGATACTAGAGGTTGTAGTTGTGTGACAAGGTCTAGAATCTAGATATCGAGATTAAGTGATCCATATGGATGTGTCTCTACATCATCATCCACGGGTGTAATTGACATGATAATTGAGTCTTTAGTCTCTTCGACTGCAGTTGATATAATTGCTGCACCAAACAAGACTCACCAAACAGTGTCCGGACGATTATACAGGGCAATTAGAGGACTAATGTTCAGAACGGAGGTCTGTACAATGCCTTGTTTACTGCCGTAATCCTAATCGTAATAGTTTTTGGAGATACTAGAGGTTGTAGTTGTGTGACAAGGTCTAGAATCTAGATATCGAGATTAAGTGATCCATATGGATGTGTCTCTACATCATCCACGGAAATAGTGAAGTACATTGTTCGTATGGTGAATTAGATAAAGATATGTACCTACCTGCGACCTACCTACATAGGAATAATGGGAAATTTTTGGGGAATAACGTATTTCCTTGGAGAGGAAGAAGTGAATTTTCTACAACCAAATTCCATTCTCTTTGTCTTTTTTTTTCTTTCTGTCTTGAGTCTTCGCATTCCTTTGTTCATTTATCACGTTACCTAGGCTTTCGTCTCTCTTCTTTGACCTCTCTATTTCTCTATCTCCTCTCTCGCTTTTCTGACATTCTTTTCATTTTCATCTTCAAATACAAGAACGTCTTCTATGTGCGTGGTACATTATGATCATCAGGAGAGAGAACCTTTTGCAGATTTTCTTTGGTAGGTACTTACGGAAACACTCGAGACGTGTTCTAGAATCTAGACTGTTCTAGTTATTGTGGTTTTCAATTGAGGTAAGACAGGTAAATCACCTATAGGTATTGTGAAATCAAATTTGATTCTCAGGATTCTCTAAGTAGTCTTTTCCTTTTGTCTCGTAGAATTGTCGGATGATGAAACTCAAATCTGTGTTTCAAAGAATGGCCCCGTGTCTTCACCTCGGAGCTTGATTAGAGAAAATTGTTGTATTCCTCAGAAATCTACACAAAACACTCACACACATGTATAGGTACGACTGTTCATTCTTCTCTTATCTTATCTCTTCGATTTCTTAACTCTCTGGCACTTGGTACTCTGTACTTTACTGGAATGAGGTCATCATCAATATTTTCAAGAGGAACACCTCAACATCAGCGCCGCAACGAATGATTTCGTTTGGACTTTGTGCAGCACGGTATGTTGTTGTGAAGGAAGGAATGGAATTCTCAAGCGCGTGTAGACTCCCGCGGACTTTGGGTTGGACTGCTATCAGAAATCTCTCGATTGAGGTTTCCTTTATTCCCCGCCTCGGGATTAACCAGGTTACTTGTGTTCTCAGTAAAGGCTCCATGACGTGATACGGAAATTCTGAGGAAAGTTTCATACTTTGATACGTTTCTTGCTCAATATGAACGTTTTCCAATAATAATCTGTTGTGTGAGGTGGATAATAGAAAGGCGTGACCACAGTACTCTAAAAATGGTTGTTTAAAAGAATCTGGGTGAAGAGGGACTTCTAGTTGGTACTGATTTGGTAGGTACTCTCATCAAAGTACATACCTAGATTGAATCTTTTCATCTTCTCCTTTCATGAAAAAAGTAAGGGACAATCATCTCAAATATCAAACTAAAGCAAAGATGAATATCTTGAGATAATGAATGTAACCTAAATGCATTTCCTGTTGTGAAGGATAAGTACAAGTACCTAACGTGCAACACAAAGTGCACACACCGGAAGCTTCAATATTCAGCGTTTACTGAAAGATACGGATGCTGCCAAAATACAAGACATGATGGATCCAAAAATAATATTTCGTCTCGGAGTTTTCGTCTTTTGGAAGAGGAAGACGAGAATCTGTGACCATCTTGAATGAAATAAGAATGAAAAAGATTTGGAGATTTGACGCGGTGCCAAATGCTATGATCAGGCACAAAGCTGTAGGCTAAGTAGCCACGAGGCGGCATTCTCTGTATGGTCGATAATTACGAGGAAAGTGTCTGCCTCCTCTAAATTTATTTTCGACCGTTTGGATAGTACGCAGGTACATTCTGTTGGCATTTAGGAGCACTAGTGTGTCAGTTTTCATAGCTTTGGTACGCATTCCTCGTTCTAGGTGTTGAATTCCTTTGGAACATAATAACTTTTCTGAATGTGTTCCCAGTGACCTAAACCTCTTCAATAGAGGCGATAAATAAAAGAGGGGGGAATAAAAGTTGAGGGATAAAATGTTTTCCAATGAAAGAAGGAAAAGGTCTTGACGGATATAAAGCCTCGTCATGAAAATATATCACGACGTGCTATCAGGAAAGCTCAAGTGTGTAGGA
>NW_007378229.1:134282-136646 GCF_000475195.1 Diaphorina citri | reverse complement strand
AAAAAAAAAAAAAAAAAAAAAAAATCAAAGGTCGAGTGCGAAGGACATCCATCCACTCGTAAATTTTGTATCGAAAACCAAATGTCAGCCCAAAGCAATCACTCTAGGGCTGATTGAGAGGCTGATTAAAAACGCCGACCCCGTCTGAACATAGGAGAATGCGAAGTAAAAGTACCTAGTACCTAATTGTAATTAATTATTCTAAATCCAGAGATACCTACCTACAAATTTTAATCTTTTGATTATAAATTGCCCTCATGAATAAATTATTGGTCTTTCTTCCTCTCTCTTTTTCCCTCTTATCTATTCTTAATATACTCTCTCCCTTTACATCTCTTATTCTCCTTCTCTCTCTCTCTCTCTCTCTCTCTCTCTCTCTCTCTCTCTCTCTCTCTCTTTCCTAATAGATCCCTCCTTAAAAACAATTATCAATGAGTTTGAAAACGCTCGAAAAAAAGAAGAAGGCGAAGAAAAATGCAAATTCATTTGTTTTCCCTTTCTCTCCCTTCTTTTTCTCACTTGCTCCGAATAATTTTCCCTTTGTTCTTTGTCTGGAAATTATAATTATCCCTAGTGGTACATTTTTTTCTCCAGTTAGTTAGTCCCTTTGATAGTCAGGGTCGTTCGCACTGGGGGGTTACTCCGGTCCGATTGGCCCCAGACTCCCCAACTCAAGATGACCCAAAATTAACAGTGTTTGTCCCGAAAATAGAAAATTAATTAAAATAAAAATACAAACCCTGCTTAGCTTCCCTTTGTACCTATCTCTACCTATGTATGTCACATCTAACCAGTGTTGGAGATGGTCAAGTTACATGGGAGATACGAGTATGATTTTCCCCCGAGGTTTGATAGAGGGAACTTTACAACTGAGCCATTGACTGGTTGGAGCTGTCGCATGTGGTTGCGGATGTCCTTGACAAACTCAGTGGTGGAGTCTGAGTCAGTACAGTCGGCCTTGGATGCGAGGAATTCACCGGGGAGTCGGAGTGGTTCACCATAGACAAGTTCTGCACTGGATGCCTTGAAATCATCTCTGAACTGAGGTCTTATTGGACCAAAATTGGAGAGAACGAGAGGAGTACAGGATCGGACAAAGCCAGCCGTTCCGAGAACGAACCTTATATTTGTTTGAAATAAAATTCGCTCCGGGTGGGCATTGAACTTGTAGACGAGTTTGGTAATAAATTCACAATTTGGCAACATCAAAAACCTATCTGAATCGAGATGACAAAAGCACCTAAAATAGGTACATAAAATTACTAAATTACCTATCTATTGAATTTCACCACAAAATGGCCTCAATTGAAATTATTTCTATGGAAAACTA
Organism: Diaphorina citri; assembly: GCF_000475195.1. Classification (NCBI taxonomy): domain Eukaryota; kingdom Metazoa; phylum Arthropoda; class Insecta; order Hemiptera; family Psyllidae; genus Diaphorina; species Diaphorina citri. The sequence continues at coordinate 135,316 of NW_007378229.1, read as the reverse complement.
CCTTCTGCCTGCTCTTTATGGACATGGACGATCAATATTAAGTACCTCTATAGTCCATAAATATAAATATAGGATTTTGGCAACATCAAGTAGGGGAAAGGGAAAGAGGACAAAGAGGTCGAACTCTTAAAGAACTATCCAACTGTGTAGATATTGTAGATTGCCAATTTTAATCTGAATTTTATCGTAAACCGTAAACCTGGTCAGACAAAAACATCCAGAGAAGATGAATCCATAGTTTCACAGTAAATTTGAACAATAATAATGCTAGCAAAAGAGGAAGGAGAAGGAAAGGGAGATGAAGAGGAAAAAAAGAGGAAAGGAGAATGAAGACTAAGGAGAATAAGAGCAGGAATAGAAATGAGGAGGAGAATTAAGAAGAAAAAGAAAAGGAGAATAGGGAGAAGAAGAATAAGAAGAGGCAGGAAGAGGAGAAGATGAAGAAGAAGACGAGGAGAAGAAAAAGAAGAAGGTGATAAAGAATAAAAAGAAGAAGGAGAAGAAGAAGAAGAAGAAGACGAAAAAGAAGGAGGAGGAGGAGGAGGAGAAGAAGAAGAAGAAGAAGAAGAAGAAGAAGACGACGAGGACAAACATTAGGTTATTGGTCGTTGAAAGTAAAATCAAAAAGAAAGGATAATGGGGGGGATTTCACCTTTGTCTCCGGATTCAGAGTAGACACACACACACACACACACACACACACACACACACACACACACACACACACACACACACACACACACACACACACACACACACACACACACACACACACACACACACACACACACACACACACACACACACACACACACACACACACACACACACACACACACACACACACACACACACACACACACACACACACACACACACACACACACACACACACACACACACACACACACACACACACACACACACACACACACACACACACACACACACACACACACACACACACACACACACACACACACACACACACACACACACACACACACACACACACACACACACACACACACACA
>NW_007378229.1:116327-130088 GCF_000475195.1 Diaphorina citri | reverse complement strand
CCTTTTTGAATTCTATTCTAGTGAACTTGTTCATGCAAATCTTCTACAAATAATTACAATCTAAGAGTATTTTGAAATGATCATTGTCTGAAATCTTGGGACTCCTAACAAAGGACTCCCAAAAGTTCAATGGGACTCAAAAACTCAATATTCGTTCTTTCAAAGATGAGTGTTTCATCGCTGTTTTTATTCGTAGCAATGAAACAACTACTACATTAGATTCCTGTGATTTGGGTGCCCATTCTGTAGCATGCCCCCTTAAGGTGGGCAAGCAGAGACACAATACTTAGAACCAAGTTAGGTGCTCGGCCAACACGAGAATACTAGACAGTACCTACTCCTTGAAATACCTCCCTAAGTATCTACCTCTTAAGGTGTGTCCAAACATAGTCGACCGGCCTTAAGGTTTTTCCAAACATAAGTTGATCGATGAGAAACTACGTTATGGAGGCAGTGTGGACGGTTCAGTCGACATCGATCGACGGCCGGTCGACTGATGTGTGGACACACCTTTAATATAACTTTGTATTTGCAATCAAAATACAAGTGCCAAACCTTTCACTACTTACCACTTGATGTGTGCTCAGTATATTCATGGTGAACTCGATTTCTTGTCTCAGGTCCGTCATATCCAGGATCCCTTTCACTACTACTTGTCCAATGAGGTCGTGACGTGAGAAGCGATCGAAATCGTAGACGGAGAATTGCAAGTATCGTCGCCGCAGATCTTCGTAACTAACACTGGAACCAGACAAATGGAACGAGAGGGAATTAAAACTGGAATTGGAGAAATGGAACGGTAAGTTTACCTAAGTATGGACGTTGCTTGATAGCGGAGAAATGAAATTGTTAGGTCTGGAACAAGAGAAATGAAATGATAGGTACTAAATGGATTGACATTGGTAACAAGAAAATCAGGCATTCGAATTGGAACAGGAGAAATAGAATACACTCAGGGGGTATGTACCCAAATGGTCACTCGTTTAGATAGAAGCCACGTTCGACGTTGTCTTCAATGTTATATAGGACACTGTTGTATTCAATATTACATAGGTGATTTATAAAGGTGCGTATACACTACAATTGTTAAGGTAGCAATACAAAATAATTAAATTACATAAGTAGGTACATGATACTAAACAACATAATAGTAATAATGTTGAGAATAAACAAAATGATAACACTTCTAGGGGTTTAACAAGATGCACTTAGTGGGTACCAGAACCTACCAAGTTAAAGCCCTCAACTGATAAGCAAATGGATGAGGGTTTGGATCTTATTCGAGGCAGGGAGTTTTAAATTTTTAAATTTTTATCATCTGTAGACAATTTAAGAATTTGACCTTTTGACCAGAATAATCAACAATAGGAGGGTACCTACATAGGTATCTGGTATATAGTGGAGTTTACAACTGCTAATCCTTGAACTCCTAAGGTTAGTCATCATAATATTAACCCCATAAGTCATAGTGTCAACTAAATTGACCATGCAGATCACGTGTTGGTTTTCTTCAATACTCTGGAGACTTAGTGGAAGAGTGGAGAGAGGGAGAAAGAGGGTGACAAGTTCTCCACTTGACAATAAGAGGAGAGGTTGGGAAGTGGAACTACTGGTAGAAGAGGAGAAAGAAGAGAAGAATAAGGTGGAAGAAGAAATTAGGAAGAGGGTGAGGTGAAAGGAGGGAGAGGTTATAGGAGGAGAGACAGAGGAGGGCAGAAATACAATGGTAAAGAACGAACAAACAAGGGGAAGGAGGAGGAAGAAGAAGAGGTCAAAAGAAAGAAGAAGACGAAGAAGAAGACAAAGGAAAGAAGAACAAGTAGAAAAAGAAGCTGAGAAAAGCAAAGAATAAGAGGCCAAAAGAGACTAGAAGAAAAACAAGAAGAAGACGACGACGAAGAAGAAGAAAAAGAGGAAGAAGAAGAAACAAAGGGAAGAAAGGAACAGAACGTGACGGGAAACATAATCCTCCTGCTAGTCAGGTGTTCTCGATGTCAAACTTTGTAATATTAAAGTTTGTTTCCAATACAAGTTTGTTAGAGCGTTTGAGATGCATTGACATCACACCTAGGACTCAATCGATTCTGAAGGTACTACTTTTTCCTCATCCCTTTTTAGTCCGTCCTTCCTTTTTGAATTCTATTCTAGTGAACTTGTTCATGCAAATCTTCTACAAATAATTACAATCTAAGAGTATTTTGAAATGATCATTGTCTGAAATCTTGGGACTCCTAACAAAGGACTCCCAAAAGTTCAATGGGACTCAAAAACTCAATATTCGTTCTTTCAAAGATGAGTGTTTCATCGCTGTTTTTATTCGTAGCAATGAAACAACTACTACATTAGATTCCTGTGATTTGGGTGCCCATTCTGTAGCATGCCCCCTTAAGGTGGGCAAGCAGAGACACAATACTTAGAACCAAGTTAGGTGCTCGGCCAACACGAGAATACTAGACAGTACCTACTTCTAAGAGTATTTTGAAATGATCATTGTCTGAAATCTTGGGACTCCTAACAAAGGACTCCCAAAAGTTCAATGGGACTCAAAAACTCATTCGTCGTTCTTTCAAAGATGAGTGTTTCATCGCTGTTTTTATTCGTAGCAATGAAACAACCACTACATTAGATTCCTGTGATTTGGGTGCCCCTTCTGTAGCATGCCCCCTTAAGGTGGGCAAGAAGAGACACAATACTTAGAACCAAGTTAGGTGCTCGGCCAACACGAGAATACCAGACAGTACCTACCCCTTGAAATACCTCCCTAAGTATCTACCTCTTAAGGTGTGTCCAAACATAGTCGACCGGCCTTAAGGTTTTTCCAAACATAGTTGATCGATGAGAAACTACGTTATGGAGGCAGTGTGGACACACCTTTAATATAACTATGTATTTGCAATCGAAATACAAGTGCCAAACCTTTCGTTACTTACCACTTGATGTGTGCTCAGTATATTCATGGTGAACTCGATTTCTTGTCTCAGGTCCGTCATATCCAGGATCCCTTTCACTACTACTTGTCCAATGAGGTCGTGACGTGAGAAGCGATCGAAATCGTAGACGGAGAATTGCAAGTATCGTCGCCGCAGATCTTCGTAACTAACACTGGAACCAGACAAATGGAACGAGAGGGAATTAAAACTGGAATTGGAGAAATGGAACGGTAAGTTTACCTAAGTATGGACGTTGCTTGATAGCGGAGAAATGAAATTGTTAGGTCTGGAACAAGAGAAATGAAATGATAGGTACTAAATGGATTGACATTGGTAACAAGAAAATCAGGCATTCGAATTGAAACAGGAGAAATAGAATACACTCAGGGGGTATGTACCCAAATGGTCACGCGTTCAGATGGAAGCCACGTTCGACGTTGTTTAACTTTAATGTTATATAGGACAATGTTGTATTCAATATTACATAGGTGATTTATGAAGGTATATTGCAATATTACTGATTTATAAAGGTGCGTATACACTACAATTGTCCGAAACTGTGTTGTTGATGGGAGACCCGCTTAATAATGTATGTAAAGTAGAAACAAACATACTCTAATTAAACTTTACATTGGAGAGGGAGAGAGAGGGGGAGGGAGAGAGAGAGATAGGAGGGGGAAAGAAAAAAAGGAGAATGTGAGAGAGGAGAGAAAGGGAGAGAGAGAGAGGAGGGGCAGGGAGGAAGGGGGAGAGAGAGGGAGAGAGAGATGGATGAGGAGGGAATGGGCCAAATATTTGTTTATAAAGCCGCTACAGGGGGTTAAAAACTATAGTGGACCTATACATATAAACCTGTAGTACCGAATACCTATTTACATATAGGTAATTCTAAGGAAAATTTAGCTAATTTTGTTAATCGTAAAAAAGGGAATTTAGCTCAAAAATGTTCTGTAGGACCAAAAATAGTCCTGGGGAATTTCAATGACCAAAAACTGATTTTGCACTGTTTGCATAATTTACAATTTTACACTGGTTATTCCAAAAAGGAGCTTTGAATCACTAAAAACTCGTTTTTAGTCCGTCCTTCCTTTATTATTACTAATAATAAAAGGTATAGTGGACGGACTATTGTATTCGCTTCGGTGTCGTCTGTCAGTCGGTCTGTCGGTCTGTCCCCATAGAAGGACTTATCCAAACCTGGTCGACCTATATATCAAATTAAAGGTCTTTTTACCAGGAACACGAAAATGGTGGTGCAAATTTTGTCCAGAAAACCATAAAGCCAAAAAACAAAAAAAAAAAAACTGTTTTTTGGGGGATTTTTTGTTGTACTTTCAAGCATCTTGTTTCTTTCCTAGTTTTAGTAACCCTCAATACCTACTCTGGCTCTTCTTTTCTACCTCTTCAGCTTTTACTTCACCTTCTCTCCCTTCTTCCACTTCCATCTTGTATATTTTTTTTTCTTTCTTTGTTCCTTTCCGTTGATCGCATTCCTACAGTCCTCCAATTGGTTCCTATGTACAACATTTGCATATGAACAAACGTTAGGCATGATGTTCTGTCCCTTTTGTTTTCCATTCTGTTGTCCTCTCTTTTTTAATCTTCGATCTATTTTTTTCCAAAGGTTTCTAGAGAGAAATGAGGGGGAGAGAGAGAAATGAGAGGGAGGAGAAAAACAGAATCCCTTGTAACGAGGGATTGAGATGTCCCTTCGCTTGGAAAAATATTTATTTTGTGCTGTTTTCCCTGCATCTAGAACTCTTTTGTTTTTGTTTGCTATTTTGTTTGTTAGCTTGTTGTAGTTCCTAGTGAACTGTGAAGGTTTTTCAGCAAAATGTGGAGCTAGACATATCACACCACACACGTCCATGACACGACAGAGTGACAGCAAACTATCGACATACCAGACAGACCATTTTGAACTGATAATAAAATCAGTCTATCGAGCCCATCATCAGCCCAAATAGGGGAAACCAGTAGTTGGGTGGGAGCTCACCTAAGTGAGAACCCTCCCATTAAAAATAAAAAAAATCTACAAAAACATTTAAAAACCTAAAATTTACCAAATACTTGACCATGAAAAAAATAAAAATGACCGAGCAGCAAGGACAAGAAACGCAGCTTACAGAAAACTCTCATAGCTTTTGCTTTTGAAAATCCTGTATGTTTCTATTTTTTATTACTTCACGTAACGGGCCAGATTTTTTTATTCCCCTTTTTTTATTAACCTCATAATGAGCTTTCCAGTTCATGGTAAGCAACAAAACAACCCTGAGTGTGGGAATCTTCGTGCTTTCTTCATGTTGAACATCTAGGGGAAACCAGTAGTTGCGTGGGAGCTCACCTAAGTGAGAACCCTGCCATGAAGTCATAAAAAAGAAGAAAAGAATCTACAAAAACATACCTATAAAAACTTAAAATTTACCAAATACTTAACCATGAAAAAAGTAAAAATGACCGAGCAGAAAGGACAAGAAACGCAGCTTACAGAAAACTACATAGAAATGACCTGAAAATGGGTGCAAGTGTGTCTCGCTCTTGAAAGCCTACAGGAGACAGGAGGTAGATATGTTCATAATGGAAGGTAATTACTCGTATGTCTATATGAGAAAGTATATGTCTACAATGGCAATGTCTACATTTACGGCGGGGGACGGCGGGTTTTGTTCAAGTATCATTGTTGTCTGCACAATAAGCAGAGCAAATGACTTGAGAACTCAACAAGCTTCAGGTTAGGTGTCAGGACGAACGTTAGGGCTGAATAGATGAATAGAACTGTGTTTTGGCACTAAAAATTGACCATCGAAAATTTGACCCGATTACATCACTTTCCTTCCTATAGGATAAGGAAAGTAAAAAAGACTTCGATAAGTATAAGTGTAGTTACTATAATAACTATATATAGATAAAGCTATCATTATCAGAAATACATAGATAGATGAATTGCCCATTAAATCTTTTCAATATTTCAAAGAAGTTACATCTTTCTTACGTCTCTCTTCTTCTGTCTGTTATTTATTATGGTAGCATGCCCATTATTTTTCTTACTGAGTACCTCCTATCTTCCCTTCTCTTTCTCCTCCTTTTATCCCCTCCTTTCTTCTCTTTTTTCTCTTTTAATACTATCCTTGTCAACTTTCTTCTTCATCCTCCAATTCTTTCAATTCTAACCATTCCCTTACTCCTTGTTTATCTTCTTCCTTGCCCTTTTCTTTTTTCTCAACTCTCTTTCTCCTCTTCCTTCTCGTCCTCTTCCTTATCATTATATTTCTTTTTTTCTCACGACACTATCATGACTCATCTTATATTGAGAGAGATCAAAGAAGTTACATCTTTCTTACGTCTCTCTTCTTCTGTCTGTTATTTATTATGGTAGCATGCCCATTATTTTTCTTACTGAGTACCTACCTCCTATCTTCCCTTCATTTTCTCCTCCTTTTATCCCCTCCTTTCTTCTCTTTTTTCTCTTTTAATAGGTACTATCCTTCTCAACTTTCTTCTCATCCTCCACTTCTTTCAATTCTACCCATTCCCTTACTCCTTCTTGTTTATCTTCTTCCTTACCCTTTTCTTTTTTTCTCAACTCTCTTTCTCCTCTTCTTTCTCGTCCTCTTCCTTATCATTATATTTCTTTTTTCTCACGACACTATCATGACTCATCTTATATTGAGAGAAGGGAGAAGGAGAGGGAGAAAAGGAAAGAACGGATAAAAATTCAGAAGATGGCAATATATTATATTGGAAATATGTTTCACCTCTCCCTTCCCTCCCCGCTAATATCATAATGCTTCTATAATCTAATCTCTTCCTCTTCTCTTCCTCTTCCTTCCCTTCTTCCCTTTCCTCGACCTCTTCATTTTCACATTCCAACACCAGTGGTGTATTGAAGAGATTGTTGTTTTCGTGAACTGAAGAACTCGCTCAGAAAAACGGTCCCTGCGGATCTTCCAAAGGCTCCACCAAGTCCAAAATATAGATAATTAATTAGACAACTTCCTTGTGATGAGGTTTTTTTGTTGAGCATTTTGCCGAATTTCAGCAAAATCGGACTACCCTTTGAAAAGTAATGGAGATCCGAATAGACAGGCGGGAATTTAAAACTTGTCCATTTCATGAATATTCCTAATGAGTTGGTTTTAGCGCCTATTGAAGAATTAAGTAAAATAAAATTCTTGCCTTGTGAGGAGCTAGAACTTGGTAGGGATACAAACAGAGAGAGAGAGAGAGAGAGAGAGGAGCAAAATATTGAGAGCTTGATATCTTTTCATTTGATACTCAATTTTACTTTAGTTTTTCTCATTTATTAGTTTTCATGTTTAATTATTTAATTTCTTGTAGTTCTTCTAAGTAAACCTCTTACCTACTCTCTTATTAATAATTCTCTCTCTTTCTTTTATCTACAATTTTCTCTATCTCGATTTCTTTCGCTCTCTCTTCTCTTTTTCTTTCCTATCAGTTGAATCCTTATTATCAGTTGAAAAGTTTGAATAAACCCTAGCCGCGTGAAAAGCCCCTAAAAGGGGAGAAAATGGTTTTCATTCGAGTTTAGTATCCTTATGGTGGATTTCACCAATGACTTAATGAGAGATTTAACTAATGGGCGAATTTTTAATGATCCAAAAAGGAGTTTTTAATGATCCAAACAGGAGTTTTTAAAAACTCCTTCTTTTTGGATCACTAAAAACCCCCTTGGATCATTTAAAATTCCTTCTTGGTTTATTAAAACTCCTTCTTGGATTATTAAAAATTCTCCTATTAGCGAAATCTCTCATTAAGTCATTGGTGAAATCCACCATTAATCCTTTATCCATCCATCACGTTTAAAAATACTTATGACGAGTTAACACCTTCCTTTCTGCCAGCCACACCTACCTACCTATCTATTTAGCCTTCTACGTATACATCTTTCAAACCCTGGGGTCCCTAGCCTTATAAATCTTATAATACCCTTGAGATGCTTTCCTGCCCCAAAACTTACCTATCCTAAATCGCCTAGCTTAGCCCTATAATACCCTTTTCCATAATCTTCCTTTATTCCCTTAACTCTTTACCTTAGAGCATTATGCTGGCATTATTTTCTACGTTGGTGATGACATTATTTAAGACCCCGACTCCAAAATCTGGGTATTGAACTTCGTTAACCCATAACTGGGCTGGGCACATTGGATTTTTTTCATATTAGATAATGTTTGTATACCATTGAAGAACCTCTTTTCTCTTTATTTCTCTCTCTTTTCTTAAATCTGATTTCCACCACCACCCTCCTCTTCTTCTTCTTCTTCTTCTTCTTTTTCTTCTTCTTCTCCTCCTCCTCTTCCTCCTTCCTATTCCTCCTAACCTTCATCCTCTTTAATTTCTTTTCAATTCCTCGTTTTTACTCATCTTCATCCTTCTCTTCAATTTCTTCTCAATTCCTCGTTTTTACTCATCTTCATCCTTCTCTTCAATTTCTTCTCACTTCCTCGTTTTTACTCATCTTCTTCCTTCTCTTCAATTTCTTCTCAATTCCTCGTTTTTACTCGTCTTCATCCTTCTCTCCTTTTTCTTCTTCTCTTTTCTTCCTTTTTATTTTCTCCTTAAAGATTTGCTTTCCGCCGTCGCGTCGTTCTTTGAAGTTATGCCGAGAGGAAATTTGTGCTTTCTGTTCTATTTTTTTGTTTCGTAGGTAGTCGTAGAAGTTAAAATCTCGGATATTACGGTTACAGGTACTTTCTATTCCTGGAGGAACTCTGCACTTTGCATTTTTCATTTTGTATTCCTCAAACTTGTGAGGTTATTCCTGGACCTGGAACCATTATTGGAAAGCAAATTTTGCACTCCGCATTCTTTTACGTCAAAAGTACCGGCATCTCCTGATTCTGTAGTCACCGTGATGTTTTTCTTCGTAATATGACGTAAGGGTTATCAAGGTCTATCAAGGTCACCGTAGGTGACCTTGATAATTTCCTAGTAGACAAAAGATACCTAATAGGTAAAGATACTACCTACTTTTTTTTATTATTATTTTTCCATGGTAATTTTTTACGTCAATTTTCATTTCACAGATGTGCTCAGCCAGTCTGTCCTTGTCGATCCTTTCCTCTCTCTCTCTCTCTCTCTCTCTCTCTCTCTCTCTCTCTCTCTCTCACTCTCTCTCTCTCCCTCCCTCTATTCCCTCTATCTCTCTCTCTTCTTGTTCTATTATTGGCCATTAAGTCTGTCCTTGTATTCGATTATCACCCCTTTTTCTCTTGTCTTACCCTTTCTCCCTTCTCTATTACCCATTTACCCTTTTCCCTTGTCTAAAATAAGAGCTTGTCTAAAAATAGCTGTCTGGAGAGAGCAAGATGAATATTTGAATGAACGATGTCGGATGTCGTAAAGACAGGTTGACTGAGGTCAAGTTTTATCTTGTTGTGTCTCAGTTCCCAGCAGTCAGAAGGGAGAGGAGGACAAAGGGAGGGAAATAAGGGGAGAAAGAGTAGGAGAGAGGCAAATGGTGAGAGAGGGAGGAAGTGAGGGAGTAAGACAGAGGGCAAAACTAAAATAATAATAAAAAAAAGCTTCCGATTGAAAAAAATATAGCGTTGGTGTTTCATTTTCGTAAAAAAAAACTGACGTGAAATTTCACTGTTTCCAATTTCGCCGTTTATACAAACGAGGATTGAGGGGGAGGGAGGATTTCAATAATCTTCCTTTATTCCCTTAACTCTTTACCTTAGAGCATTATGCTGGCATTATTTTCTACGTTGGTGACATTATTTAAGACTCTGACTCCAAAATCTGGGTATTGAACTTCGTTAACCCATAACTGGGCTGGGCACATTGGATTTTTTTCGAGAGGGAACTGTAACAAATTAACTTATCGTCCCGAAATCAAAGAGAAGGAGGACATGATAGGAAAAAGCCAGCCGGTCAGATTAGATCAGAACTGCTGGCTTAGATCAAATTTTTTATTGCCATGAGTAAGATAACGTTGTGAAATAAAAGGATAAGGCAGTCAAAGGGTTAAAATTAAAACCCCTATTTAGCCTTCTACGTATACATCTTTCAAACCCTGGGGTCCCTAGCCTTATAAATCTTATAATACCCTTGAGATGCTTTCCTGCCCTAAAACTTACCTATCCTAAATCGCCTAGCTTAGCCCTATAATACCCTTTTCAATAATCTTCCTTTATTCCCTTAACTCTTTACCTTAGAGCATTATGCTGGCATTATTTTCTACGTTGGTGACATTATTTAAGACCCCGACTCCAAAATCTGGGTATTGAACTTCGTTAACCCATAACTGGGCTGGGCACATTACCTAATTTAATTCAATTTATCTGTCAGATTGACATAAAGATAAAAATATCTATTTAATATACATACCTAATTACTAAGAAATATCTATACCTGTAACCGTACTCCTATACAGACCTACAGTAAGTTGATAACTTTTCCTCGTAAAATCGGACGGGACCACAAAGAATAAATTTAACGAATCATTTTGCTTTAACCAAGTTTACTACTATAACTCCCGAAATCAAAGAGAAGGAGGACATGATAGGAAAAAGCCAGCCGGTCAGATTAGATCAGAACTGCTGGCTTAGATCAAATTTTTTATTGCCATGAGGAAGATAACGTTGTGAAATAAAAGGATAATGCAGTCAATGGGCTGGAGGGGAAGAGGGGGGGGGAGGATTGATCAAAGCTTCCTTTATACGAGAAGACAAGGAAGGGAGAGACAGAGAGAGAGAGAGTTTTAAGAGAAAGAGAGTAGGAGAGAAAGTAAGAGAAAGAGAAAAATAATGAGTGAGAGAGATATACAGGAGGGGAGAGAAAGAGAGAGAGAGACAAACAGAGAGAGGTGGTGTGAAAGAGCAAGAGCGAAGAAGAAAAAGAGAGGCAGATAAAGTGGGAGAGAGGATGAGAAAATGAGTAAGAGAAAGAGAGGGAGGGAGGGAGAGAGAGACAAGGAGAGGGGGAGAAAAAAAAGAGGAAGAAGAAGGCAGAATGGGGAAAGAAATAAGAGAAAGAGAGCGAGGGAGAGAGAGAAAGGAGGGGAAAAAAGAAGAAGAAAAGAGAGACAGAAAAACAAGGAGAGAGAAAGAGTGAGAGGACAATTTTGCATATTTCATATTCCAAGAGAGCTTTAAATTTATTCCAACAAAAAGTATCCTTCTACACTTCCTCCCCCAAACCAATAATAATATACGAGTATCATCCTTTTGCGTAGGCAGTCGGTGATTTCCAAATTTTACTGTGCTTCAGTAGAAGGAAATGGAGGAAAGTGGCAAAGCATTGGAAAGAGGAATAATTGAAAATGGAAAGTAGCTATTTAAAGAGCAGCAAAGGAAAGAGTTAGAGTAGGGTATGGAACAAAAAAGAAGATAAACAATTGGTTCACACTGGTGAAAGAGAGATAGGAGAGAAGGAACAAGGAAAAAGATAGAATTAGGGGAAAGGACGATAGAGGAAGAGAGAGAAAGGAAGAGAGCAGGAGAAGAGAGAGAAAGATAGAATTAGGGGAAAGGACGATAGAGGAAGAGAGAGAGAGAGGGAGAGAGTAGGAGAAGAGAGAGAAAGATAGAATGAAGGGAAAGGAGGATAGAGGAAGAGAGAGAAAGGGAGAGAGTAGGAGAAGAGAGAGAAAGATAGAATGAAGGGGAAGGAGGACGAAGAAAGAGAGGGAGAAAGGGAGAAAGCGAGAGGATAGTATTAACGGGGAGAAAGATAGAATGAGGCGAATGGACGATAGAGAAAGAGAGAGAGAGAAAGAGAGAGAGAGAGAGAGAGAGAGTACTGTTGCGTCGTTCCCTATTATTCCAGAATCCAGACAAGCATCATTGTGTACATCCCGACAATTATCAAGCGGGGAAAGAGACACATAAAGGCTGCAATGAGTTAGGAGAAAGAGAGCAGGAATAGAGAGAGAAATTGTAGGGAGGAGGGAGAAATGAGTAGTAAGAGTAAGAACTTGACAAAGAAGGAGAGAGTATAGGGAGAAAGAGTGAGAAAGGTGAGAAGTGAGGAGAAAGAGAACTAGTGAGAACTTTAGAAAGAAGGAGAGAGAGAGAAATGAGAAGTAAGAGGGAGAACTTGAGAAAGATGGAAAAAGAGAGAGTGGAGAGAAGGAAAATGTATAGGGGGAGACTTAAGAAATGAATAGTAATGGTGGTTGGGGTTTTATACGCTTTTGACATTAGGGTACCTACGTGTTGCTGGCTGAATGTAAATAAACAGAACTTTTACATAGATGTAATGTACTTACATTAAACATAATTCCTACATAAATATAAGAGTTCTATATATTTCATGTAAATAAACATAGAGAGACTTTCGAGTGCTCTCCATTCCATGTTATTAAATAAATATCGCATATAAACATAACCGTTTTGGATTCCATTTTCCATGCAAGATGAAAGAGAAATATGAACGGATAACTGTTTTATTCCATCCTTCATATACCTTGAAAAAAAAAGCAGACATTACACGATTACTAAAGCAGTTGAAGGGAGAGATAAAAAAAGGGAAGGAGAGAGAGAGAGATTCAGACAGTAATGGTGAGAGAGAGAGAGAGACAAAGAGGGAGGAGACATAGACAATAGTAGTGAGGGAGAAAGAAAGAGAAAGAGAGAGAGAGAGAGAGAGAGAGAGAGAGAGAGATACCAACATGGGGGAGAGAGAGTGAGTAAGGAAAGGAGGGAGACATAGACAGGGAAAGAGAGAGCGAATAAAGGAAGGGGAGAGATAGAAAGAGAGAGAGAGAATGAAGGAGTGGGAGTGAGAGCCTGTGTGAGACAAAGAGGAAGAGCTTATCCATCACGTCCTGGGAAGTTTACTGTTTTATTGAAAAAAAAAGAAAAAAAAATCCGCCTACCTTGTAGGCGCCTTTCTGTAAGTAATATTGTTACCAGAGATATAAATGACGATATTTTTTACTGAAACCTGTTCCCATCATGTTACAATGTAACATTGTTACATAGATATAAGATTGTACCTATTATACGTACCCATCCTTTTGCGTAGACAGTCGGTGATTTCCAAATTTTACTGTGCTTCAGTAGAAGGAAATAGAGGAAAGTGGCAAAGCATTGGAAAGAGGAATAATTGAAAATGGAAAGTAGGTATTTAAAGAGCAGCAAAGGAAAGAGTTAGAGTAGGGTATGGAACAAAAAAGAAGATAAACAACTGGTTCACACTGGTGAAAGAGAGATAGGAGAGAAGGAACAAGGAGAAAGATAGAATTAGGGGAAAGGACGATAGATGAAGAGAGAGAAAGGGAGAGAGTAGGAGAAGAGAGAGAAAAATAGAATGAAGGGAAAGGACGATAGAGGAAGAGAGAGAGGGAGAGAGTAGGAGAAGAGAGAGAAAGATAGAATTAGGGGAAAGGACGATAGAGGAAGACAGAGAGAGGGAGAGAGCAGGAGAAGAGAGAGAAAGATAGAATGAAGGGAAAGAAGGGTAGAGGAGGAGAGAGAAAGGGAGAGAGCAGGAGAAGAGAGAGAAAGATAGAATGAAGGGAAAGGAGGATAGAGGAAGAGAGAGAAAGGGAGAGAGTAGAGAGAAAGATAGAATGAGGCGAAAGGACGATAGAGAGAGAGAGAATGGGAGGGAGAGAGAGAGGAAGAGAGAGAGAGAGAGAGAGTCATATGTGTTTTACATTATAATGGTGGTTGGGGGTTTATAATACGCTTTTGACATTAGGGTACCTACGTGTTGCTGGCTGAATGTAAATAAACAGAACTTTTACATAGATATAGAGTTCTATATATTTCATGTAAATAAACATAGAGACTTTCGAGTGCTCTCGATTTGGCGATTTTGTTCGCGGATTTCGTGATTATGTTCGCGGATTTGGCAATTTTGT
>NW_007378229.1:0-116162 GCF_000475195.1 Diaphorina citri | reverse complement strand
GCGATTATGTTCGCGGATTTGGCGATTATGTTCGCGGATTCGCGTCCCGAATCGACATTTTGGATATTTGGCAAGCCTAGTAATTTATTGCATTTTTTTGGGAAATTTCAGGGTAATTTATGGCATTTTTAGAATGATTTATTGAAATTTTAGGGTAATTTTTTGCACTTTTTTTCTGATGGTAAAAAAATCATCTGACGTAGGTACTTATTTGCTTTTGTTCTCGTTAGCATAAATTAGAATCAGCATTATACACAAGTAGTAATCATTGTACTACATGTATGATGCAAAATGCTTTTATTTCTTAGAATTGAAACATCTACCTATTATTACCTATCTACCTATCACCTATAAAAATATTATGAGTCGACATCGATCGACGTTTCCAAAGAGGAAATTCGAGGAAAGGAGAACTGTTATGCAGGTACCTACTGTTTGTTTATTATTATTATTATTAGTTAGCTTCATACGGTAACAACTGACAACTTTTTACGACGAAAATTATTTTATTTTTTTTACGAGAGAGAATTAATGAGAGCAAAAACTACTCGTACAAAGGGATCAGACTCTCTCTCCCTCTCTCAAATTATAAGATATACCCTCAAGAAACAAATTAAAGATCGTACCCCTACTCTGTCTTCATTCCTTCTTTTTCCAGTTCTTCTTCTTCTTCTGCTCTTTTTCTTCTTTTTCTTCTTCTTCTTCGTCGTATTTTTCTTCTGCTCTCTTTTGTTCCTCTTCGTCGTCTTCTTCGTCTCCTTCTCCTCTCTCTTACTTCTCTTCGTCTTTCTTTTTCTTTTATTTTTCTTTTTCTTAGTTCTCTTCTCCTTGCATTAAAAATAATTTGGATGGAAGCATCTTGAATAAAGCTACAAGTTTATAACAATAGGTACCTATATCCTGAAACGTGTTCTCTCCCTCTTTTTCCTCCCTTTCTCCCTCTCTCTTACCCTCCCTTCTCTCTCTCTCTCTCTTTTCCCCTCTTTCCTTCCTCATTCGCTTCCCATTTTCCCCTCCCTTTCTCTTCTCTTCTCCTGCCTCTCTTTTCTAATTTGGGCAAATAGTCTGTTTTATTGTTACTGTTCTAAAAAAAGAAGAGAAAAACTAATTTTGTTTTCATTTTAACTTTCTTCGTATGACTGAACTTATTTTCGCATCTTATCTTTCCCATCTAGGACTCCATTATGAAGAATACATATACATAGATAAAGGAAAGATAGAGAAAATTGAGAAATCAAACTCAGGACTGTAGTGTTAACAACCTGGCAATCGATGAAATTTTGACATGGGAAATTAAAATTTAGGGTAAGGACAAAAGTGGTCACAGTATTGTTACTGTTCTAAAAAAAGAAGAGAAAAACTAATTTTGTTTTCATTTTAACTTTCTTCGTATGACTGAACTTATTTTCGCATCTTGTCTTTCCCATCTAAATACACCGTCTACCTTCCAGTCTAGCCTAGTGAGTTGTCAACTAAAAGGAACACAAAAAATTACCTCTTAGCTTAGACGATAAAAGAAAAAGAATATGAAAGAACTTTGTAAAGAAAACATCGAGATATTCCGTGGCAAGTGAAATTTTCATTATGATTTCCATAAAAAGAAGAAAGGACTGCATTATGAAGAATACATATACATAGATAAAGGAAAGATAGAGGAAATTGAGAAATCAAACTTAGGACTGTAGTGTTAACAACCTGGCAATCGATGAAATTTTGACATTGGAAATTAAAATTTAGGGTAAGGACAAAAGTGGTCACAGCAACACCATGCAAGAAAAACGGAAGTTCTATAAATAGTTTCCAAACAACCTACTTCCGGCTTTTCTATTTTCCAACAGCTGGTATGGTATGGAGTATAATTAATTATGAACGGATGACCATTGTGCAATGTAGGTACTTATCCTTAATAACTTTATCGTACTAATGCTGAGCAACTTTTGTAGCAAATTCTACAGTCAATAAGCAAATGATTTTGCGTTTAGTTGGAATCATGATGTTTTTCTTTTTTTTTTTTCTTCCTTTAAGCTCCTTCACAGGATCAAGTAAATTCTTAGCTTTCCAGAATCCTACCAAGCTCACAAACAAATATTAAAGTTCACCATGTCCTTAGAAGAAACTTCCATTCTATCTAACTTAGACCATCTAATTTACGGGACAGTTCTCACAAAACATTTGAACCGTACTCCAATTTTACGACTCCTACAAAAGGTCGAATTAAACTTCTAAAAAAGAAAAAGGCTCCTTATCTAATCTAGCGTACAACAATCAAAAAAACGCAAACGCCAAAAGTACAAACTCCACTTAAATAAAGTAGGTATCTTCCCAAAGCTGAGTACACTAAGTAGAGTACTACTCGAGACGCTGTAAAACCCTACCATTAAAAAAAATAATAATGGAGGGAATGCGAATAAAAAGGAAATCTTTCTTCCCACCAAACTTGAGACTTCATTTTGTGGTAACTAAGCTCAGACCTTAGTCAGCCTATAGGCCTCAACGTTTCATTGAAGTATTGTACAACATACAGGGTGTCTCGAAATTCTGATTCCTATGGTTTTCTTGTAACCAGCTGAAATTGGGAAGAAAGTGAAGAAACGTAAAATAAAAACACATTTTTTTATGATTACAAGTGAAGACTTGTCAGAAGTGAATACTTACTTTGTCTTTGGAAGACTTGTCAGGCACATAGGTCTCAGACAAGTGATCTGGATGTAGGTCAGGTAACGAGTGACTGATCCGCATGGTGGACTGTTTCACGCTTTCCTCGTCACAATCATTGCTACTCTCGCCCTCTCTGCCGGCTAGTGACCGTTGGTAGTGCGTCTGCCTTGTAAGCGCTAGGCCGCGGGTTCGATTCCCGCCCGGGGTGGATTTTATCCTGATGGGATTATGTTCGTTCTCGGAACGGCTGGCTTTCTCCTATCCTGTCTTCCTTCTCTCTTTGATTTCGGGACGCTAAAACTTTAGCAGTTACAGTTCCCTCTGTCAAACCCCTTATTCTTTTCCTATGTAACCTGGAGCATGGATTTTACAAATCGGGCACTTATTGAGATTGTTCTTTCCAAATTGGACTAATTGTTGCAAAAACTACACCAGGTAAATTAAACACAAATTTTTCTGTACGAGGAGAATAAATTTGAGTAGGTATTACGTTTTCCTCTGCAATAAATCTCAAAAATGTTACCAGTACAAAAAATATGTAAAATTTTCCTCTTTTTACTGCTTTTTATTGTAGAAGGACGAAATAACTAGAAGGACGAAATAAAGTCGCGCCATAGGAGGTATAAAATTGTCGTGCGATTTTGAGGACTTTAGCTAGGTAGGTATGTAGGACTGTAGGTATTTGCCTGTAGGGAAAAGTATAAAACATAAAACATTTTATAATTAGGTTATTAGGTATATGCATTTTTTTAAACCTCTTTATTTTAGAAACATCATATAAAATTTAACATAACAAAAGTAAACTTTCATAATTCATAATAATATTTATAACTGTAGTTCCCTAATATGATATTTAAATTTTTAACTACATACATAGATTTGTGAAAGATAAAGTTTGAAATTTTAATACTAAAAAATTCGAACTTTAGGCACAGTGCACTTGTAGCATACTTATTTATTCTGCCAATCGCTAGGAAAATGAAAATCTATCAAATATTATACTTGATTAATTTTAATCGGGAAATTAACGAATTGCTAAATGTATATTTATAAACAAATAAATAGGTAAACGGTAGTAAGTTGATAACTTTTCCTCGTAAAATCGGACGGGACCACAAAGAATAAATTTAACGAATCATTTTGCTTTAACTAAGTTTACTACTTAACTAAGTTTAAACACTGTTTGTGGTCTCAACTCTCGACCATTACTCGACAAACCTCATCCTTAAAAGTCCTGAGAAACCCAACCTCTCGCAAGGTGTCTACTATTTTCAAAATGCCAGACGCAAGGAGTAAGGAGTACCCTTTAACATGCAACTGACAGCTTGCGTGTGACAAAACTCGAGACGATAAAACAACGCGAAAGTTTAATTATTATTAGGTATTATTCTTGTTTTAATTAATTATGAGCTTGTTTTATAAACGTTACATAATTTATAATATAAATTATAAGATATACCCTCAAGAAACAAATTAAAGATCGTACCCCTACTCTGTCTTCATTCCTTCTTTTTCCAGTTCTTCTTCTGCTCTTTTTCTTCTTCTTCATCGTCTTTTTCTTCTACTCTCTCTTGTTCCTCTTCGTCGTCTTCTTCGTCTCCTTCTCCTCTCTCTTCCTTCTCTTCGTCTTTCTCTAAAATTAATATGTTACCTATCCAAGTCTGTTCCATATGTGAGGAAAAATTTTGGAGATGACAAAATCACGAAATTAATAGAGGCGTTCAACTCACATAATAAGCAATGTTATAATCCAAACTGTGTCATGTGAGAAAAATAGTGGAGATGTCAAAGTTCACTTAGGTATAAATGCAAATTAGTGGAGATGACAAATTCACTTCAAAGTAGTGAAGATGACAAAATCACTTTTAAAAATTAAACGTCGAAAGGTGTTAAAATCACATAGTAAACATGTTAAAATCCAGATCGGTATCATGTGAGGAAAAATAGTGGAGATGTCATCTTTCAGCTGTAATTTTTTATACACATTAGTGTGGAGATGACAAAATCACTTGTAACAATATGATATGCAGTGAACTACCTACGCAGGAAGGTTAAATACGAGTAGTCTGGCAAAAAACTAACAAATTTTGTCCAATTTCTTACTCGTGAAAGCGGAGGAAAAATCCAAGAAAGCTAGAAAAAGTAGAAACTGTACGGATTTAGAAATAATGTGTCTTAAGTTTTAACACTTTTAATACGTATAGGATATACTTTTAATGCGTATAGGATATGGGAAAACTAGGCCTTCGAAAGTTCTTTCAACTCGGCACATGTGGGAGAAAGATGGAGGGAGGGAAAGAGAAAGAAAAGGGAATGGGGGAGAGAAAAATGGAGGAAGGAAGAAGAGGGAAAGATGGAGGGAGGGATAGAGAAAGAAGAGGGAATGGGAATGAGAAGAAAGAGAGAGGAGGAAGGGATAGAAATAGAGAGGAAAGAGGAAGGAGGGAAAATTGACATAGAACTGCTCTTATGGGGATAAGACTCTAGAGCTCCCTAACGAGACAAAATAAAAAGAGAGGGATGGGGAAGAATAGAGATAGAGAGAGAGAAATATGTAGATAGAGAGAGAGAGAGAGAGAGAGAGAGAGAGAGGAGAGAGAGAAGGGGGGATATCATAAGTTTTAAGTTAGGTTCATTATCCGACTGGCACACATAATTTCCCTCCCTCTCTTTCTCTCTCTGCTCTTCCTCTTTCTCATTTATGTCTTCTCTAAATACCTCTTTTTACCTCTTCCATTTATTTATTATCTCTGTCTTTTTCCCTTGATACCTAACAGTCATATAATATACATGCCATCTTTCACTTTCTTTCTTCACTCACCCTCTCTCTCTCTTTCGCTCAGTCTCTATTTCTCTCTCTCTCCTATAATTTTTTATTCTTTCCCTTCCCCCTCCTCTCTCTTCTCTTTACTGCAATATCTCTCTCTCTTTCTCTTTCCTTCCCTCATTATCTCTCTTCTCTATAATTTTTGTTATCTTTGAATCTTCCTCCCTCCTTCTTTCTTTCTCTCTCTCCCCCTCCTCCTCTCTCCTTTCTCTCTCTCTCTCCCAATCTATCTATCTACCTATCTCTATTTCCGTCTTCTATCTATCTCTTCTCTATATTCTTCACTATCCCTTTCTTTCTCAATCCCACTCTCTTTTTATCTCTCTCTCCTATAATAATTTTTGATTCGTTCCCTCCCCCTCCTCTCTCCTCCATTTTCCCCCTATCTCTCTCTCCTATAATTTTTCCCATCTCCAATGCTCCAGTTCAAATTTATATTTCCCTAATTTGTGGTTTCCTCTCGGATTTCCAACTTATTTGACTTCTTGTTTTTCCATCATTAAATTTCGTATAATTTTGACTTCAATGAGTAAAATATTGAGAGCTTGATATCTTTTCATTTGATACTCAATTTTACTTTAGTTTTTCTCATTTATTAGTTTTCATGTTTAATTAATTTAATTTCTTGTAGTTCTTCAAGTAAACTCTTACCTACTCTTATTAATAATTCTCTCTCTCTTCCTCTCTCTCTTTCTTTCTTTATCTACAATTTTCTCTATCTCGTTTTCTTTCGCTCTCTCTTCTCTTTTTCTTTCCTATCAGTTGAATCCTTATTATCAGTTGAAAAGTTTGAATAAACCCTAGCCGCGTGAAAAGCCCCTAAAAGGGGAGAAAATGGTTTTCATTCAAGTTTAGTATCCTTATGGTGGATTTCACCAATGACATAATGAGAGATTTAACTAATGGGCGAATTTTTAATGATCCAAAAAGGAGTTTTTAATGACCCAAACAGGAGTTTTTAAAAACTCCTTCTTTTTGGATCACTAAAAACCCCCTCTTGGATCATTTAAAATTCCTTCTTGGATTATTAAAAACTCCTTTTCACGCGGAATCGAATGGTGAAACTTTTAGAACTGTCCGACTTAATGTAATAGAAAGTCGTGTGATGTTCACACCAGATTTTTTTTAGTCGAAATAGCTAATGGTTATGGAATCTATGGTGAACAATTTTTGGCGTGGGTTCTAATCCTGTCCGATTTTTTTCCCACCTTTCGGAAAAGTTAATTCGGATTTTAAAGCCAATGTAGCTCTTTTTTATGTAGCTTTAACCTATTTTTAACAATTTACGTATCAGGTACAATAATATAGGTACCTGTAGAGCCTTCTTAAGGCTTTTAGCACCATACACAAAAAGGGCACCTAGAGGATAAGTGTAGGGACCAAGGATCCCAAAGGTGTAAGCTCCACGAATCGTACAGCCATAGAAGTTCCTAAGGCTACAGAGAGAAATAATCAATAATTTATTGATGAACTGCATTTCGGAAAAGTTAATTCGGATTTTAAAGCCAATGTAGCTCTTTTTTATGTAGCTTTAACCTATTTTTAACAATTTACGTATCAGGTATAATAATATAGGTACCTGTAGAACCTTCTTAAGGCTTTTAGCACCATACACAAAAAGGCCACCTAGAGGATAAGTGTAGGGACCAAGGGTCCCAAAGGTGTAAGCTCCACGAATCGTACAGCCATAGAAGTTCCTAAGGCTACAGAGAGAAACAATTTATTGATGAGCTGCACAGAGTCTGGGTTGCCATATGACACAGCATACTACTCAAACAGACATGTTACATTGAAATCAAATTCTGGGGGAATTTCTAAAATGTAGAATGATTGTCTAATTGATTTCTACGAACATATACAATAATCACGAATCAGCTCAATCTAGAAATAGGACTGATAAAATAGGACCGATGTGCCTCCATTCCTGCAGGACTTCCTGTTTCTATTCCTGTAATTAATTAAGTTGAAGAAAAGGAAGCAAGTTAACGCTGCTCTAGCAACAAGTTCAGATTTCCTGTGCAGTCTTCACGGAGTTCAATTTTCCTGCTTTCCTTTTGCTGCACTTTCCATTTTGCCTTGACTTTACTTAATGTTTGACTATACTTCGTTATTTATAGCACTTTTGTAATTTCTTCTTTCTACTGAGTGTCTCGAAAATGTTTATAATGAGGTCAGATACCACGGTTGGGCCAAAACTTTTGGTTGTTTTGGTTGAGTGGAAGAGCTTACTGCTTGAAAATTCTGCCTTTTCAAAAACGTCCATTTGCTCTTAGATAAATTGCAACGCAAAGAAAATATTTCAATAAGGTACACTAACACCTTTCTCTTGTTGGGAAAAAACGTAATACGTAATAACAAAATGCTCTTGCATAATAATGAGTTTATTTTTATATACCTAATCCATTAACCACTAATTCATTATGTTTCCACTTGCTTTATAAGTACTTTTATACTTTACAGGAAAATAAAGAGAAATAAAAATACAATGAAAAAATTGATTTATTCACACGCTATAAGCATCAAGGCCATGTGCAGGAATGAGAATATAAAGTGAAACTGTTGAAAACCTTACCAATCAGTAGATCCTCTGAAAACAAAGGCAAATTTAAAAACTTAACTGACCATAAAAAAAGGTATCAAAACGAAGGCAACAACCCTAAAAACTTGGTAAGGTAAAGACCCTATAAAAACTTAACCAAATGGTAAAAACTTCATGGCATGCTGAAATTGATATTTTCAATATTTTGTTATTATTCATATATCCAGATTTTTTGGTCACCCTGTGTTTAACTTCAAAGTTTTCGTTCTTAAAGTTTTCAAAATTTCCCCGGAAAAAGGGGGCAGGATAGGAAACGAGGATGTATAAAATTTTTGGCGTATTATTAGTTTGCCAATAATGTTACAAGTTCAGATTTCCTGTGCAGTCTTCACGGAGTTCGATTTTCCTGCTTTCCTTTTGCTGCACTTTCCATTTTGCCTTGACTTTACATAATGTTTGACTATACTTCGTTATTAGCACTTTTGTAATTTCTTCTTTCTATACTGAGTGTCTTGAAAATGTTTATAATGAGGTCGGATACCACGGTTGGGCCAAAACTTTTGGTTGTTGTCGTTGTTGAACGTTCTCGAGAAAACCGAAATTTTGGTTGAGTGGAAGAGCTTACTGCTTGAAAATTCTGCCTTTTCAAAAACGTCCATTTGCTCTTAGATAAATTGAAACGCAAAGAAAATATTTCAGTAAGGTACACTAACACCTTTCTCTTGTACGGAAAAAACTCAATACCTACGTAATAACAAAATGCTGTTGCATAATAATGAGTTTATTTTTATATACCTAATCCATTAACCACTAATTCATTATGTTTCCACTTGCTTATAAGTACTTTTATACTTTTCAGGAAAATAAAGAGAAACAAAAATACAATGAAAAAATTGATTTATTCACACGCTATAAGCATCAAGGTCATGTGCGGGAATGAGAATATAAAGTGAAACTGTTGAAAACCTTACCAATCAGTAGATACTCTGAAAACAAAGGCAAATACCTTTAAAAACTTAACTGACCATAAAAAAGGTATCAAAACGAAGGCAACAACCCTAAAAACTTGGTAAGGTAAAGACCCTATAAAAACTTAACCAAAATAAATGATAAAAACTTCATGGCATGCTGAAATTGATATTTTCAATATTTTGTTATTATTCATAGCCAGATTTATTGGCCACCCTGTGTTTAACTTCAAAGTTTTCGTTCTTAAAAAGTTTTCAAAATTTCCCCGGGAAAAAACTCGGAGCGTTAGACGGGTTGTGTTTGTGTTGGTTTTAACTTTTCGATGACTCACTTCAGGAAATGGAGCAGCCAAATTAATTTAACAATTGCCTGTTTAACAATCTTCAGATGGCATAACCCCATTAAGACTTTGAGGGACAAAGAGCTCCTAAGTTATCTGCCAACCTAGTTAGCTTAGTTGATAGCGCTCCTGCCTTGTAAGCGCTAGGTCGCAGGTTCGATTCCCTCCTATCCTGGGAAAAAACGGGCAGGATAGGAAACGGGGATGTATAAAATTTTTGGCGTATTATTAGTTTGCCAATAATGTTGCTAACATAAAACTTAGGTATCTTGTTGACGTACTAATCTGTTTATATTGCTGGATTTGATCCGACAAAAAGGGGAAAAAAACGGGAAAAAGTTTTAGCTAACAAAGTAATGGAAATAGCGAGAGGAGAGGGACTTTTTTGCGGGGATTATAGAGAACGTAGGATGGTAGGATCTGAAAACAGAGGTACTTACCTACAAGCAAAAGGAAATGAAAGAATAATGTTGCTAACATAAAACTTAGGTATCTTGTTGACGTACTAATCTGTTTATATTGCTGGATTTGATCCGACAAAAAGGGGAAAAACGAGAAAAAGTTTTAGCTAACAAAGTAATGGAAATATCGAGAAGAGAGGGACTTTTTTGCGGGGATTATAGAGAACGTAGGATGGTAGGATCTGAAAACAGAGGTACCTAGGTACTTACAAGCAAAAGGAAAAGAAAGGGTTAGTAGGGAGAAAGCGATAGACATATCAGAGATTGGAAGAAAAAGAAATGGAGAAAAAGATAATGTTGCTAACATAAAACTTAGGTATCTTGTTGACGTACTAATCTGTTTATATTGCTGGATTTGATCCGACAAAAAGGGGAAAAAACGGGAAAAAGTTTTAGCTAACAAAGTAATGGAAATATCAAGAGGAGAGGGACTTTTTTGCGGGGATTATAGAGAACGTAGGATGGTAGGATCTGAAAACATAGGTACTTACCTACAAGCAAAAGGAAAAGAAAGGGTTAGTAGAGCCCCCTCTCTCTCTCTCTCTCTCTCTCTCTCTCTCTCTCTCTCTCTCCTATAATTTCTGATTCTTTCCCTTCCCCCTCCTCTCTCTTCTCTTTACCGCACTATCTCTCTCTTTTCCTCTCCTCCTGCCCCCTTCCCTCATTATCTCTCTCTTCTATATTTTTTGTTATCTTTGAATCTTTCTCCCTCCCTCCTTCTCTCTCTCTCTCTCTCTCTCTCTCTCTTGTATAATTTTTCGCATCTCCAATGCTCCAGTTCAAATTTATATTTCCCTAATTTGGTTTCCTCTCGAATTTCCAACTTATTTGACTTCTTGTTTTTCCATCATTTTGTATAATTTTGACTTCAATGAGCAGTAGGGAGAAAGCGATAGACATATCAGAGATTGGAAGAAAAAGAAAGGGAGAAAAAGAGAAACATATAATGGTAAAAACATAATGGAGAAGAAAGAAAAGAGAAGAAAGTTGAAGATGGACTATAGAAAAAGAATAATAAAATAATAGAAATAGGTATCAGAGATTGAGAGGAAAAGAACGTAAACGGATACACAATAGGTAAAAAAGATTTCAAAGAGAATGGAGGAAAAGAATAGAAGGAAAGAAGGACAATAGTAGATAGAGAGACAAACGTTAAGACAAGAAATGGAGAAGAAAGAAAAAGGAATAGAAAGAAGAAGAATAAGAAGGAAAATTTTGCGGGGATTATAGAGAACGTAGGATGGTAGGATCTGAAAACATAGGTACTTACCTACAAGCAAAAGGAAAAGAAAGGGTTAGTAGAGAGAAAGCGATAGGCATATCAGAGATTGGAAGACAAAGAAAGGGAGAAAAAGAGAAACATATAATGGTAAAAACATAATGGACAAGAAGGAAAAAAGAATAGAAGAAGAAGGACTATAGAAAAAGAATAATAAATAGAAATATCAGAGATTGAGAGGAAAAGAACGTGAACGGATACACAATAGGTAAAAAAGATTTCAAAGAGAATGGAGGAAAAGAATAGAAGGAAAGAAGGACAAAGGTAAATACAGAGACAAACGTTAAGACAAGAAATGGAGAAAAAAAAGGAATAGAAAGAAGAAGAATAAGAAGAAAATTGTGAAGAGGAGAAAGTGGTTATGTCAATGTACCATAGGGAGCAAGAAAGCAAAAGGCAAAGATGGTAACAGGTGGTAGAAATAGGATAGGGTAATAAAATTACAGAGGAGGTAATGAGAAGGTAATTTGTGCACATTCAGGGGCGAGTTTTGGAGAAAAGGGTCAACTTAGCCCTTGATGGGCTCCATAAAAACTAGAATTAAAGTTAAAGAAAAAGTTACACTTGTAAAATACCTATCTGTTGACAAAAAGGTTCAGTTTTTGAGAACGCGGTAGATCTCCACCCCACCAAATCAAAATTTGTTCTTTTTGTGGCTCGACTTTTGGGTCTGTTTTGGGGTAAAATCATACCATTTACCTAAGTTCGTTTAATTATTTTACTCTATTTCCTTCTAAGTTTATAAAGAAAAAAGAAATCCCTTCGTAGCAAAAGGCAAAGATGGTAACAGGTGGTAGAAATAGGATAGGGTAATAAAATTACAGAGGAGGTAATGAGAAGGTAATTTGTGCACACTCAGGGGCGAGTTTTGGAGAGAAGGGTCAACTTAGCCCTTGATGGGCTCCATAAAAACTAGAATTAAAGTTAAAGAAAAAGTTACACTTGTAAAATATCTATCTGTTGACAAAAAGGTGCAGTTTTTCAAATCAAATCAAATATATTTATTTAATGTATATCAATATGAGTTATTGTTTTGAGAACGCGGTAGATCTCCACCCCGCCAAACCCAAATTTGTCCGTTTTGGGCTCGACCTTTGGGTCCGTTTTGGGGTAAAATCACCCCATTTACCTATGTTTGTTTAATTATTTGACTCTATTTCCTTCTAAGTTTATAAAGAAAAAAGAAATCCCTTCGGATTAACAAAAGAACTACGCATAACTTGTGTGTTGTGTGCAGTTTTTTATGATAATAAAAAATGCTTTCTCTATTTTTCCACTTTCAGAAAGCATTACCTCTGTGTTAATCTCGAGAAGCTTACGTACTTTTTACGTTCATATGTAATTTACGGTAATTACAGGACAGGACGCCCCTGTGAAGCCCCCTCCTTACCCCTGAATCTCCCACCTAACCCGACGTGCGACGTGGTAAAAACTTATAATTATCATATAAATTACACCAGAAAACGGAATTTATGGCCTGCAGGGGAATGAGAGGGAGCAGATTATGTGCGAGGAATTTTAAAACCGAGCTTCTCTTCTGAACTTTCATGCATGGAAAACAATGTAGTTGGGGCATTTTTTTTTCTTTTCTTCCAAAGTAGGGTTTCTAAACTTAATTAGTCTACTTTAGAGTCAAAGTTCCGAATAAATTATTATTATTGTTGTCATTATTACTTAATTTTTTATTCTCCTCCCTTTTCTTATTTTCTTAAATGGGCAAGAAAAATCAAGGTGGATTTCCAGTTGGGGCATTTTTTTTCTTCCAAAGTGGGGTTTCTAAACTTAATTAGTCTACTTTAGAGTCAAAGTTCCGAATAAATTTTTATTAATGTTGTCATTATTACTTAATTTTTTATTCTCCTCCCTTTTCTTATTTTCTTAAATGGGCAAGAAAAATCGAGGTGGATTTCCAAAAATATCGGGTGTGAAATGTGATGTAAAGAGATGAAAATCCTAAAATAGAATAGGAAAAAGTTCAATCATGCACCTAATTTAATTCAATTTATCTGTCAGATTGACATAAAGATAAAAATATCTATTTAATATACATACCTAATTACTAAGAAATATCTACCTGTAACCGTACTCCTATACAGGCCTACAGTAAGTTGATAACTTTTCCTCGTAAAATCGGGACGGGACCACAAAGAATAAATTTAACGAATCATTTTGCTTTGACTAAGTTTACTACTTTAACTAAGTTTAAACACTGTTTGTGGTCTCAACTCTCGACCATTACTCGACAAACCTCATCCTTAAAAGTCCTGAGACAACCCAACCTCTCGCAAGGTAAGTTGATAACTTTTCCTCGTAAAATCGGACGGGACCACAAAGAATAAATTTAACGAATCATTTTGCTTTAACTAAGTTTACTACTATAACTAAGTTTAAACACTGTTTGTGATCTCAACTCTCGACCATTACTCGACAAACCTCATCCTTAAAAGTCCTGAGACAACCCAACCTCTCGCAATGTGTCTACTATTTTCAAAATGTCAGACGCAAGGAGTAAGGAGTACCCTTTAACATGCAACTGACAGCTTGCGTGTGACAAAACTCGAGACGATAAAACAACACGAAAGTTTGATTATTATTATTATTCTTGTTATAATTAATTATGAGCTTGTTTTATAAACGTTACATAATTTATAATATAAATTATGCTGTAACAAATTAACTTATCGTCCCGAAATCAAAGAGAAGGAGGACATGATAGGAAAAAGCCAGCCGGTCAGATTAGATCAGAACTGCAGGCTTGGATCAAATTTTTTATTGCCATGAGGAAGATAACGTTGTGAAATAAAAGGATAAGGCAGTCAAAGGGTTAAAATTAAAACCCTTCTCCGTTAACAATTTTGCATATTTCATATTCCAAGAGAGCTTTAAATTTATTCCAACAAAAAGTATCCTTCTA
This sequence comes from Diaphorina citri, assembly GCF_000475195.1. Classification (NCBI taxonomy): domain Eukaryota; kingdom Metazoa; phylum Arthropoda; class Insecta; order Hemiptera; family Psyllidae; genus Diaphorina; species Diaphorina citri. The sequence goes on along the minus strand of NW_007378229.1, from coordinate 102,175 downwards.
CACTTCCTCCCCCAAACCAATAATATACGAGTATCATCCTTTTGCGTAGACAGTCGGTGATTTCCAAATTTTACTGTGCTTCAGTAGAAGGAAATAGAGGAAAGTGGCAAAGCATTGGAAAGGGGAATAATTGAAAATGGAAAGTAGGTAGGTATTTAAAGAGCAGCAAAGGAAAGAGTTAGAGTAGAGTATGGAACAAAAAAGAAGAGAAACACTTGGGTCACACTGGTGAAAAAGAGATAGGAGAGAAGGAACAAGGAGAAGGATAGAATTAGGGGAAAGGACGATAGAGGAAGAGAGAAAAAGGGAGAGAGTAGGAGAAGAGAGAAAAAGATAGAATGAAGGGAAAGGAGGACGAAGAAAGAGAGGAAGAAAGGGAGAAAGCGAGAGGATAGTATTAACGGGGAGAAAGATAGAATGAGGCGAAAGGACGATAGAGAAAGAGAGAAAGAGAGAGAGAGAGAAAGAGTCATATGTGTTTTATATTATAATGGTGGTTGGGGTTTTATACGCTTTTGACATTAGGGTACCTACGTGTTGCTGGCTGAATGTAAATAAACAGAACTTTTACATAGATATAATGTACATACATTAAACATAATTCCTACATAAATATAAGAGTTCTATATATTTCATGTAAATAAACATAGAGACTTTGGAGTGCTCTCCATTCCATGCTATTAAATAAACATCGCGATATAAACATAACCGTTTTGAATTGCATTTTCCATGCAAGATGAAAGAGAAATATGAACGGATAACTGTTTTATTCCATCCTTCATATACCTTGAAAGAAAGCAGACATTACACGATTACTAAAGCAGTTGAAAGATGAGTAAGGAAAGGAGGGAGACATAGACAGGGAAAGAGAGAGCGAATAAAGGAAGGGGAGAGATAGAAAGAGAGAGAGAATGAAGGAGTGAGAGTGAGAGCTTGCGTGAGACAAAGAGGAAGAGCTTAGTATCACAAAATATCACATCCACAACAACTTCTCACATTTCATTATTAAATTTTCCTTCATTTTTTCCTTTCTCTATCACTTTCTCCATTCATTTTTTTCTCTCTCTCTATCACTTTCTCCACAAATTATAAGATATACCCTCAAGAAACAAATTAAAGATCGTACCCCTACTCTGTCTTCATTCCTTCTTTTTCCAGTTCTTCTTCTTCTGCTCTTTTTCTTCTTCTTCGTCGTATTTTTCTTCTGCTCTCTCTTGTTCCTCTTCGTCGTCTTCTTCGTCTCCTTCTCCTCTCTCTTACTTCTCTTCGTCTTTCTCTTTCTTTTATTTTTCTTTTTCTTAGTTCTCTTCTCCTTGCATTAAAAATAATCCATAAATTAACGCTCTTCCGATCTAAATCTTACCTGCACTCGGATTGGTAGGATGATCATCGCCCAAGTGGTCCTCCTGGTCCGGAGGTCGTTGGTTCACATCTCGTTGATCCTCATGATTCGAACTCGAAGGACCCCCGTTCGGGCCAAACACGTTAATTGCGGGACCGTTTAGCTTGATAACTCCAAGCATGGTGGCACAGAACTGACCACCGCGAAAGCTTGACACTCTAAGCGAGCGCTTGAGATAGGTCGACATGCTGAGCAACTTTTGTAGCAAATTCTACAGTCAATAAGCAAATGATTTTGCGTTTAGTTGGAATCATGATGTTTTTCTTTTTTTTTTCTTCCTTTAAGCTCCTTCACAGGATCAAGTAAATTCTTAGCTTTCCAGAATCCTACCAAGCTCACAAACAAATATTAAAGTTCACCATGTCCTTAGAAGAAACTTCCATTCTATCTAACTTGGACCATCTAATTTACGGGACAGTTCTCACAAAACATTCGAACCGTACTCCAATTTTACGACTCTTACAAAAGGTCGAATTAAACTTCTAAAAAAGAAAAAGGCTCCTTATCTAATTCAAGTTCAGATTTCCTGTGCAGTCTTCACGGAGTTCGATTTTCCTGCTTTCCTTTTGCTGCACTTTCCATTTTGCCTTGACTTTACATCATAATGTTTGGCTATACTTCGTTATTAGTACTTTTATAATTCCTTCTTTCTACTGAGTGTCTCGAAAATGTTTATAATGAGGTCGGATACCACGGTTGGGCCAAAACTTTTGGTTGTTGAACGTACTCGAGAAAACCGAAATTTTGGTTGAGTGGAAGAGCTTACTGCTTGAAAATTCTGCTTTTTCAAAAACGTCCATTTGCTCTTAGATAAATTGCAACGCAAAGAAAATATTGCAGTAAGGTACACTAACACCTTTCTCTTGTTGGGAAAAAACTTAATACGTAATAACAAAATGCTCTTGCATAATAATGAGTTTATTTTTATACCTAATTATACAAATCCATTAACCACTAATTCATCATGTTTCCACTTGCTTATATGTAAGTACTTTTATACTTTTCAGGAGAATAAAGAGAAACAAAAATACAATGAAAAAATTGATTTATTCACACGCTATAAGCATCAAGGCCATGTGTGGGAATGAGAATATAAAGTGAAACTTTTGAAAACCTTACCAATCAATAGATACTCTGAAAACAAAGGCAAATCCCTTTAAAAAACTTAACTGTCCAATAAAAAAGGTATCAAAACGAAGGCAACAACCCTAAAAACTTGGTAAGCTAAAGACCCTATAAAAACTTAACCAAATGATAAAAACTTCATGACATGCTGAAATTGGTATTTTCAATATTTTGTTATTATTCATATATCCAGATTTTGCAAACGCCAAAAGTACAAACTCCACTTAAATAAAGTAGGTATCTTCCCAAAGCTGAGTAGTAGAGTACTACTCGAGACGCTATAAAACCCTACCCTAAAAAATAATGGAGAGAATCCGAATAAAAAGGAAATCTTTCTTCCCACCAAACCTGAGAAACCAGGTAACTGGGTCACTTCTCAAGAAAAACACTCCAACCTCAAAAAGAAAGTAGGTATTATCTCTTTTACTTTTTTTCGAATTATTATTTTTAGAACTCGTGCAAACATTTGAAAATGCGTGGGGGTTCTCTCCCCGAACATTTATTTTAATATGCTGACTCAAGTCTAAGTTAACTGCTGACTGGGAGAGGGAAGGAGTTCAGTCAGCGCGGGGAGAAAAGTTTTATAAATACACACAATGTTATACTGAGTGGGTGCAGTTTTGTGACCTCAAATTTCAGGGAACCTCGGAGCGTTAGACGGGTTGGAAAACCGCCAAAAAAACGGTCGAAATCCGTCCAAAAGCGGTCAAAATACCGCCAAGCGCAGCACCTATCTTAACTAAGCTGTTGATTTTCGCGTTAGACGGGTTGTGTTTGTGTTGGTTTTAACTTTTCGATGACTCACTTCAGGAAATGGAGCAGCCAAATTAATTTAACAAAAACACAATGTTGTAATATTATTTACGTAATAGTAGGTGGGGTGCCCTTGGAAATTTGATATTTACTCTCACCTTTAGGGGAATCGAAATTTGATTTTCGATGTGCTACCTACTTACTAACAGACAAATAAATAATAAAATAACATTCTACTGTCCCTCAATAGAATTTACATTGGTTGAGATGAAAATCCATTTTAGGACTTAACTCTCGATTGTCTCTCGAGAGTCTAAAGTTTACTTTCCTGAGTCTTTTGAGTAAAATGTATCATGTTCAGAGAAAAGCTTAATTGTCAAACTAAAAATGTAAATCTTCCCCTCTCAGTGTATATAACATTTTATAATTATGTTTGCACACTATAATAAATGTTAATAAAAAAAACTTTCCTAAGTCTTTTGAGTAAAATGTATCATGTTCAGAGAAAAGCTTAATTGCCTGTTTAACAATCTTCAGATGGCATAACCCCATTAAGACTTTGAGGGACAAAGTGCTCCTAAGTCCTCTCAAAAGCTATTAAAAATAATTATCTGCCAACCTAGTTAGCTTAGTTGGTAGCGCTTCTGCCTTGTAACCGGTAGGCCGCGGGTTCGATTTCCTCCTATCCTGTCTTCCTTCTCTCTTCGATTTCGGGACGATAAGACCTTAGCAGTTACAGTTTCCTCTGTCAAACCTCTTCAAAATAATAAATATAATAATCCTTATAAAGTACGTCCATGTCATCCAGTATCACCATTAAACTGAATCCTGACAACTATCCTGTCTTCCTTCTCTCTTCGATTTCGGGACGATAAGACCTTAGCAGTTACAGTTTCCTCTGTCAAACCTCTTCAAAATAATAATTATAATAATACTTACAAAGTACGTCCATGTCATCCAGTATCACCATTAAACTGAATCCTGACATAGCACAATGCCTGTTGTTATTGAATATAATCGTGCCCAACTACCTCTGCAACAACCTACATGCTTTCTCTCATTTCTCCGCTTGTATCACAAAATATCACATCCACAACAACTTCTCACATTTCATTATTAAATTTTCCTTCATTTTTTCCTTTCTCTATCACTTTCTCCATCCATTTTTCCCTCTCTTCCCATATTCCTTTCCCTCATCCTTTTCTCCCTATCAATCTTGTTCCTCTTCCTGTCAATCTTCACTTCGCACAATTTTCTCCCTCCTCTCTCCGTTTCTTACTTTTCTTGTGATCTTTCCCTCTCTCCCTCATCTACTTTTCTTGTGATCTTTCCCTCTCTCCCTTCCTGCTTTTTCCTATTCTTTTTTACTTTTCCTCATGATCTCTTTCTTCTCTCTCCGTTTCTTACTTTTTCTTGTGATCTTTCCCTCTCTCCCTCATCTACTTTTCTTGTGATCCATCTCTCCCTCCCTCCTCTCTTCTAGTCTTCCTTCCTTACTTCTTCTTGTGATCTTTCCCTCTCTCCCTTCCTGCTTTTTCCTATTCTTTTTTACTTTTCCTCATGATCTTATCCTTTTCTCCCTATCAATCTTGTTCCTCTTCCTGTCAATCTTCACTTCGCACAATTTTCTCCCTACTCTCTCCGTTTCTTACTTTTTCTTGTGATCTTTCCCTCTCTCCCTCATCTACTTTTCTTGTGATCCATCTCTCCCTCCCTCCTCTCTCCTAGTCTTCCTTCCTTACTTCTTCTTGTGATCTTTCCCTCTCTCCTTTCCTGCTTTTTCCTATTCTTTTTTACTTTTCCTCATGATCTCTTTCTCTCCCCCTTCCTTTTCATACACCTCCACATTTACTCTCATTTTCGCGTTGACTCCTTTTCCACTTTCTTAAAATAGAACATCCACTTGTGAATACACCTGTTGTGTAAATGTTATATCTAGGACAGTCTCGAGAGCGTAGGTGGGACTCTTCCGGGAGCTTCTATAATTTGATTGAGTACACTGCAATTTTATTTGATTGCGTACATTGCAATTTTGTTTGAGAGAAATATCACATCCACAACAACTTCTCACATTTCATTATTAAATTTTCCTTCATTTTTTCCTTTCTCTATCACTTTCTCCATCCATTTTTTCCTCTCTCTATCACTTTCTCCATCCATTTTTCCCTCTCTCTATCACTTTCTCCATCCATTTTTCCCTTTCTTCCCATATTCCTTTCCCTCATCCTTTTCTCCCTATCAATCTTGTTCCTCTTCCTGTCAATCTTCACTTCGCACAATTTTCTCCCTATTCTCTCCGTTTCTTACCTTTTCTTGTGATCTTTCCCTCTCTCCCTCATCTACTTTTCTTGTGATCAATCTCTCCCTCCCTCCTCTCTCCTAGTCTTCCTTCCTTACTTCTTCTTGTGATCTTTCCCTCTCTCCCTTCCTGCTTTTTCCTATTCTTTTTTACTTTCCCTCATGATCTCTTTCTCTCCCCCTTCCTTTTCATACACCTCCACATTTACTCTCATTTTCGCGTTGACTCCTTTTCCACTTTCTTAAAATAGAACATCCACTTGTGAATATACCTGTTGTGTAAATGGGATATCTAGGACAGTCACGAGAGCGTAGGTGGGATTCTTCCGGGAGCTTCTATAATTTGATTAAGTACACTGCAATTTTATTTGATTGCGTACACTGCAATTTTGTTTGATTGCGTACACTGCAATTTTGTTTGATTGAGTACACTGCAATTTTATTTGATTGCATACACTTCAATTTTATTTGATTGTGTACTCTGCAATTTTATTTGGGGAGATCATAATCTACTGATCTCAGCTCAGATACCAAAGGCATTGTACACAAAATCTCCATCGCACACGAAAAAGTTGAAAAAATAAGCATTAAAAACAAAATAACCAGGTGAAACAAATCCCCAACCTTTGCAGTGTACGCAATCAAATAAAATTGCAGTGCAAGAAATCAAATCAAATTGCAGTGTACTCGAATATTAAGCCTTTAGGGACAAGGTGATTGTGTCACATCCACTAATGCTAGTTTAATCTACTTAGTTACTTTCTGTCTGGTTTATAATATTTTGTAAGAAATACAATAAAATAGGTAACTGGGGGGTATTTACTCTCATTTTCGCGTTGACTCCTTTTCCACTTTCTTAAAATAGAACATCCACTTGTGAATACACCTGTTGTGTAAATGTTATACCTATCTAGGACAGTCTCGAGAGCGTAGGTGGGACTCTTCCGGGAGCTTCTATAATTTGATTAAGTACACTGCAATTTTGTTTGATTGGGTACACTGCAATTTTATTTGGGGAGATCATAGTCTACTGATCTCAACTCAGATACCAAAGGCATTGTACACAAAATCCCCATCGCACACGAAAAAGCTGAAAAAATAAGCATTAAAAACAAACAAATTACAAACAAACAGAGATCTCAAGTTAAGTAAAACCATGTAAAAACAAAATAACCAGGTGAAACAAATCCCCAACCTTTGCAGTGTACGCAATCAAACAAAATTGCAGTGCAAGAAATCAAATCAAATTGCAGTGTACTCGAATATTAAACCTTTAGGGACAAGGTGATTGTGTCACATCCACTAATGCTAGTTTAATCTACTTAGTTACTTTCTGTCTGTTTTATAATATTTTGTAAGAAATACAATAAAATAGGTAACTGGGGGGGGGGAAATGTTTGTGCCTTGTTTAGTAAAAAATTATGTACCTATGTACTGGCTAGTTAGGAGACAAATTGAACTAATAGCAAGAGGAGTACTAGGTACATATTACATACACGATTTGGTATACAAAAAAAAGTATCTACGAAACTAAATGGAAAAAGTTTCATTTTCATTATTGCAAGAGATAGTTTCTCTTAAATTTCAAAGTGCTTTCTCAAAGAGGTAAATTTGAAATCAGCAAAATCTTACCTTGATAATGCCAATCGCTTGTTCTCTGGAGGGTAGTCGACAAATGCTGAACTGGACAGGTTCCAGATCCAACCTATGCGAGAGCTGACGCTGAAATGTTTGGTGTCTGGTGGGTACTGATGGAAGCGTGGTTTGTCTGAGAACCTGAAATCGGGGACAATGTTGGACAGTACAGTCTGATTTTCCAGAAATCCAATCTTTGTTTTTTTCTTTCCCCCTTCTTCTTCTTCTTCTTCTTCTTCTTCAAATAATGTATTTTTTAATCTAGAGGTAACTTGGAGTAACTTCGGGTTTAATCCCGTGTTGGGACTTCATTTTGTGGTAACTAAGCTCAGACCTTAGTCAGCCTATAAGCCTCAACGTTTCATTGAAGTATTGTACAACATACAGGGTGTCCCAAAATTCTGATTCCTATGGTTTTCTTGTAACCAGCTGAAATTGGGAAGAAAGTGAAGAAACGTAAAATAAAAACACGTTTTTTTTTATGATTACAAGTGAAGACTTGTCAGAAGTGAATACTTACTTTGTCTTTGGAAGACTTGTCAGGCACATAGGTCTCAGACAAGTGATCTGGATGTAGGTCAGGTAACGAGTGACTGATCCGCATGGTGGACTGTTTCACGCTTTCCTCGTCACAATCATTGCTACTCTCGCCCTCTCTGCCGGCTAGTGACCGTAACCACCGCCAGGTGGCGGCACACTGGTAGCTGACGGCGGCTAAGAGTACTGAAAGCAAACAAGTAACCCCCGGGTTTATAGTGTCAAATTACAGTCGCCCTCTGAGAATGCTTGGAGAAATAATATCTGGGGCCAGCCTAGTTAGCTTGGAATAAGATTGCGCTTGGCCAGCCTAGTTAGCTTGGTTGGTAGCGCGTCTGCCTTGTAAGCGCTAGGCCGCGTGTTCGATTTCCGCCCGGGGTGGATTTTATCCTGATGGGATAATGTTCGTTCTCGGAACGGCTGGCTTTCTCCTATCCTGTCTTCCTTCTCTCTTCGATTTTGGGACGATAAAACTTTGGCAGTTACAGTTCCCTCTGTCAAACCTCTTATTCTTTTCCTATGTAACCTGGAGCATGGATTTTACAAATCGGGCACTTATTGAGATTGGTCTTTCCGCATTGGACTAATTGTTGCAAAAACTACACCAGGTAAATTAAACACAAATTTTCCTGTACGAGTAGAATAAATTTGAGTAGGTAGGTATTACGTTTTCCTCTGCAATAAATCTCAAAAATGTTACCAGTACAAAAAATATATAAAATTTTCCTCTTTTTTACTTCTTTTTACGTATAATAGAAGGACGGAATAACCAGAAGGACGAAATAAAGTCGCGCCATAGGAGGTACAAAATTGTCATGCGATTATTTTGAGGACTTTAGGTAGGTATGTAGTAATGTAGTATGTAGGTATTTGCCTGTAGAGAAAAGTATAAAACATTTTATAGTTAGGTATGCATTTTTTTTAACCCTCTTTATTTTAGAAACATATAAAATTTAACATAACAAAAGTAAACTGTCATAATTCATAATAATATTTATAACTGTAGTTCCCTAATATGATATTTAAATTTTTACTACATACATAGATTTGTGAAAGATAAAGTTTGAAATTTTAAGACTAAAAAATTCGAACTTAAGACACAGTGCACTTGTAGCATATTTATTCTGCCAATCGCTAGGAAAATGAAAATCTATCAAATATTATAAGAATTTTGATTGAAAGTTGATTGGAGTATTTAAAGTTAACAAATCATTCCTTCTCCCTTATTACCAATCCATTTTTTTATAAACCTACTTACCTACATCTAATTTTATTATTAGGTACGTAGGTAGTACGAAAAAAGTTTATTTGTGAAGTTAAAAAAAAAGTTAAACGCTAAAAAATATTCACATCATTCAAAGGCGTCCTTGAGAGGGAAAGTACTCACATACGAGTACTTATACCTGGTCTGTATTACTCTCACGAGAATGATAATGTGTGAAATAACGCCGCGTAATTGAAACTCAAAGGCTGCTGCTCACGGGTAGCAATTAAAAGGGTCAAAATAAAAACTCATACTGTATTCATTTGGAAATGGACTTGGCATGCATAAGTCAAATTCTCAAATACCTATTGAGGACAAATTCTTTACATACTTTGGTCGGGATCGGATCCGCGGCCTTTTGAGTACCAGGCGAGTGCCTTGACCATTACACCACCGAGGTAGCTGATTCATGATTTATTCGAGACACACCCATCTCTAAAGGTATGTCCAATTGTCCAAACGTCTACCGGCCGTCGATCGACGAGGTGAATCTATGTTGTCGAGGCAGTGTGGACGGTTCAGTCGATATCGATCGATTCTTTACATACTTTGGTCGGGATCGGATCCGCGGCCTTTTGAGTACCAGGCGAGTGCCTTGACCATTACACCACCGAGGTAGCTGATTAATGATTTATTCGAGACACACCCATCTCTAAAGGTGTGTCCAAACGTCTACCGGCCGTCGATCGACGAGGTGAATCTATGTTGTCGAGGCAGTATGGACGGTTCAGTCGACATCGATCGACGGCCTATGTGTGGGCACAACTTGACGGATTGCAACCCTTGTGAGAACAGCCTGAGTGTTTCAGAGAGAGAAAAGCGTAAATTGCAAAGAGAAAAACACGGAAACTCGGTGATAAGGAAAAGAAACTAAAAACACTCATCTCCATAAAACAGAAACCGTAAATTGCAAAGAGAAAAACACGGAAACTCGGTGATAAGGAAAAGAAACTAAAAACACTCATCTCCATAAAACAGAAACAAAAAAAAGTTTCAAGCTTGGAGTGAAAATATTAAGTTTAATAAAAATAAATAACCCCAGCTCTTATGCTAGCCGCAACAAAGGGACCCTTTCATGTACTGAGGGTCTTGGATGTTTAGTTTACGTCCATGTTCGAGTACGAAACATTCCACCCTGGCTGGACTATAGCCCTTGTAAGACTCACTATCAGGTATCAGGTGTACCTGATAGAGTGAGTGACTGGCCTTGGGATAGCGTTCTACAATACAAATGAGTGTAAGACTTTTTTTTAGGTAATTCTGAGTCCTAATGTGAGCTGAACTAATACAGAGATTATCTTCGAAGGTTGTAACTTTCCGCTCCAACTCACCGAAAAGGCAGGGAAAAAAAGGTACACAGTTGGTACCTACCTCAAGAAATTACTTTTATGTTCGAACTTTTATTTGAAATTTCGTGAAAGCTCGGGGATACAAAACGTTTCAAGGAGGAGAGACGAGTACATATTTAAATGAGGGTTATGGGGTGCTTTCAATATCCGGTGGAAACTTTGATTAAATTTGTTTTCACACCTAAAGTCGAGCAGTTTTTATCGAACAATGTTTGCATGGAGGGGAGAAAATATTATGTTTGGCTTGAGATACAGGTGGATTATTTTTAGTCCATTGAAGCTTGTAAGGGCCTACAAGCTTCAAACATTACTAGAGTTTTTTTTTTCAAGAGGTTTGATGGAGGGAACTTACTGTAACTGCTAAGCTCTTTTAGTCCCGAAATGGAAGAGAGAAGGAAGCAAAAAGCCGCCCCGGGCTGGAATCGAACCCGCGGCCTAGCGCTTAGTGCCTCAGGAAACTATTAAGGTATTTTTCAAACTCTACAGAACAGGGTTAACTTAGGGAAACTTTGATTAAATTTGTTTTCACACCTAAAGTCGAGCAGTTTTTATCGAACAATGTTTGCATGGAGGGGAGAAAATATTATGTTCGGCTTGAGATACAGGTGGATTATGTTTAGTCCATACAGGCCCTTACAAGCTCCAAACATTACTAGAGTTTTTTTTTCAAGAGGTTTGATGGAGGGAACTGTAACTGCTAAGCTCTTTTAGTTCCGAAATGGAAGAGAGAAAGCCGCTCCGGGCTGGAATCGAACCCACGGCCTAGCGCTTGGTGCCTCAGGAAACTATTAAGGTATTTTTCCAACTCTACAGAACAGGGTTAACTTGAGTCAGGTGTGGGTGTGTACATATAGATTTATACATAGAGATAGTTAGGGAATTACAATATAGGTATGTATAGGGACAATAAAAGTACCAATGTATCTATTCTATGTACATTGTACATAGAATAGATACATAGGTACATATGTACCCACATAGGGATAGGAAGGGAATTAAGTTTCTACGGGTAACCATAACGTATTCACCCCGAAGTCAAATTACACAACAATGTGGGATTTAAACTCTCTCTCCTCCCTCTCTCCCTTCGTCCCTCTTTCTCTCCCCCCCCTCTTCTCTCTCTCTCTTCATCTCTTTCTCTTGTGTAGTACTATTGCGTTCCAAATCTTGTCTGGACCTTCATACTCATAAGTATAGTTGTATGGCGTGTAGCCTTTGGTTAGGTTGTAGCTTCATTTCGAACAGAACGTACCTACCTACTTTTATCTTCCAAGTTGGCATGGGGTAAAACTTATTAATGGTGTTTTTATATTCGATAATTTTGATCAAGATTTCGGACATAGTGATTTTATTGTCGGCCAATTTGATCGGGAATAGAAACGTCATTGTTTTATTGTCAACCATGTTGATCCAGCAGCATAATAGGTCGGTATATCAATTTATTCAATTTTTCCCAAAGTTAATGTTGGTGAAAATAAGAATTCTGATTAAATTTAATTCTAAACTATAACTTTTCCTTGCAATAGCCCAATAAACTATATGAAATCACAAATGATCGACAACTAGTGCAATGCATGATCAACAACTAGAACAGGTGATCGAGAACTAGTGCATTTTTTGATCGAAATTAGATACACACTGATCGAGAACTAGTGCTTTTCTGAAAAATGAGTTTGAGCTATAAAAAAAGCATAAAAACAAAAGATATTGCTATAAAAAATAAGATACATAAAAAATTTGAAGTCTTAGCTTTAATTTGACACCAAAATTAAAATATAACAGTGTCCAACAATAGAACCAGAGCTAATTGAAACTTAAAAACGTGAAAAATGATCGACTACTGGTACAGTCACCCTACCTACTTTTTGTTTGTATTTTCTTAACTCTTTAAAAAGTTTTGTTCTTCTTAAATGTCATTATTACCTTTAGGGCCCTTTATATGTATAAGATAGTTTTCGCCTGCCTTTTTCAGCTCTTGAAAAGGACATGTTTTGTTGTTTAAACTGATTTCCGATATTATATTTCGTTGTGAACTTGTGAGTTTTACTCTGTTTTCCTAAGACCAAAACACCTGTTAAGGGCTAACGTAATTATTTCATGTTCTGTAATTCTCACCTGAGTACTAAGGTGTGTCTGTTTTCTTTTAGTACACAAAGTCATGCAACTTGTAGACTGTAGGATAGGGAATGAAACTTTTTGATCTCAACTGAATTTTTTGCTGTTTATCCCCCCTAGAAACTTTTCTAGTGTAAAAAGGGGTTTCCTTTGTGTTAACTTAACCTAGATTTTGCCCTGATAGAGGGTTTTCTGTCTGCCCCATGTGTGTCCCAATGCCCCAATAGAAGGTGATGTAAACCTTATGTATCACAAAATGGCCAATGTGATTGCTGTTAATCCCATAAAATACACAAGACCTTCTTTAGACTTTTGGGGTAAAGTTACTTTTCAGCCTCATTCAAGCAGGGCGCCATTACTTTGAGAATAAACTGTGTTATGACTGTTATGTTATGAGTTTATAAGCGTAGTGTTAGGTGCTCATATTCATAACAGTATATAACAGTAAAGGTACTTACTTGTATGTCTACTTTTCCCATATACAAACAGTACTATGTACTATAGGCACAACTTTTCTCGAAAGGTTTTCCAGTCTTGAGCTTTATTGTGACTTGAAATACCTCTTATATGTCTTCGTTATAGTTGTTATAACTTTCCTCTTTTCCTGTAAGAGAAGATACTCGTTAGACCAGCTTTTTTTGTAACAGTACTTATGTGTAGGTATTGTTTTTCTTCTCCTGTTATAACTATTCAGCTTCTTATTAAACCTACATACCTACCTACTTTATGGTGCTCATATTCATAACAGTATATAACAGTAAAGGTACTTACTTGTATGTCTACTTTTCCCATATACAAACAGTACTATGTACTATAGACACAACTTTTCTCGAAAGGTTTTCCAGTCTTGAGCTTTATTCTGACTTGAAACACCTCTTATAATTATGTCTTCGTTATAGTTGTTATAACTTTCCTCTTTTCCTGTAAGAGAAGATACTCGTTAGACCAGCTTTTTTCCTTGTAACAGTACTTATGTGTATGTGTAGGTATTGTTTCTTCTCTCCTTTCAAAACTATTCTGCTTCTTATTAAACCTACCTACCTACTTCATGAAATATTTTCAAGAATGTTTGCTTCTAGACCATGTACTTAAACTTGAAAGTCGCCAAGGTTGTTTATGTAAGCTGTTTATCAGCTATCCAAATTCATGAGCGCTAAGCCTCGGCTTCAATTCCTGTCCGGGGCGAATTTTATTCTGAACGTTCTCGGAACGGCTGGCTTTCTTCTATCCTGTCTTCCTTCTCTTTTCGATTTCAGACGATGAGACTAGCCTCGGGTTCAATTCCTGTCCGGGGCGAATTTTATTCTGAACGTTCTCGGAACGGCTGGCTTTCTTCTATCCTGTCTTCCTTCTCTCTTCGATTTTAGACGATGAGACCTAGTAGTAGTTACGGTTCCCTCTAGCAAATCTTTTGGGAAAAAAAGGTCGTGAATTTTTGGCTTGCTGTGCCAGATGGTCACCCAACTGGATAATAACCACGCGCGACGTTTCTGAACTTCAGTGATCGATTAGGTGTATTCAAACTATTCAACGTGCTATTGCCGCTGGCTACTGTGGCATTTTTAATCATCCCCTGATCTCTGAAGTAATGTCCAATATATCTGATTCCAGGGCCCTAATGGGAAGAGGGAGAGGTTGGGTTTTAGTTGGTCTGAATGTCCCGGTATCCGGACATCAATCCCACACTCCCCATTGCAAAGGTTTTTGCAGTGGGCGTCTTTTTGAAGATCTCCCCCTCTCCACAAAAAAAAAAATCATCCCTGATGGAATAGCATCAAGTACATCCCCTGATGGAATAGTATCATTTGCAAATAGTGTTTTTTTTTATCCAAGCCAGGGGGGACAGACATGCACGTTTGAAAGTTGAAACTCATCCTAGCTTTTGACGTAAATACCTAACTAACAGGATAAAAAAAACGAGCCATTTAGGAGTACGAACTAGAATAACATTTTAATTACATTGTTAATTATTTTTATTTGTTCAGAGTAACAAAAAAGTACAAAAACTTAATCAATGTACAATTATAACTAGGGGTATGGAAAGGAAATAAATATAAAACAAAAAATGGGTCCGAGTTTTCTGAGAAGGAAAAAGCTAATTATTCTGTACTTTTTTTTTTTACAAAAGTTAAAAATACATAAAACCCATCTCAGAAAAAGTAAATTTTCCTGAAATCTTTCCCTGTGTCTTCTCGGAAAAATGATTGCAAAATGTCATCAAGTTAATTATGTTTGGACACTTCTTCAAACTAGTTACACACTCCTACACCATCTTTCATGCAACACTTTTTCTATGGAAAAAGAAGTACCTAGGACAACTTTAATAAAACTATTATTTATAGCTCCCTTTATGAGAAACTTTGAAGTTCTCACTTCTTGCCTCTTGTCTTCCACAGGACCTTGCATATATATTTGTTCCATACGCAGTAAGGTACTCGTCTTAAATATATTTACTTATTTCTCAAATAATCCAAGATAAATTGATAATTTAAAAAGTACCTAAAATATAGTACCACTGTTTCAGGAACACAATTTGAGTTTAACTTCTGTATTAGGAATCTGATTGATTGATCCCAAACTTTTTTGCCAGTCGGATTGCTTCATCCAGGAGTTAAAAAAAAGAGTTCTCAGTTTATTGTTCCGACCATCTTGTAAGTGCCTTAATCATAGCAAAGATTTCATCGCAAATACACAAGAGCTCGAAATTTGGCACCAGAATGAGAACTCACAGACACTCAGGACTCGGGCAAAACTAGGTAGTGACTCATTAGCAAAGATTTCATCGCAAATACACAAGAGCTCGAAATTTGGCACCAGAATGAGAACTCACAGACACTCAGGACTTGGGCAAAACTAGATAGTGAGCAAAGATTTCATCGCAAATACACAAGAGCTCGAAATTTGGCACCAGAATGAGAACTCACAGACACTCAGGACTTGGGCAAAACTAGGTAGTGACTCATTAAGTCAATTGCACTTGATATTTCAAGCATTCAACAAGCATGAGTGTGTTCTCAAGATTTCTCAACAAGCATAGCACTTGACCAGTCCCACCTCATCACAGTTCATACACTTGAGCGCCCCTGTCTTCCTTCTCTCTTCGATTTCGGGACGATAAGACCATAGCAGTTACAGTTCCCTCTATCAAACCTCTTAAAAAAAAAAAAAAATCCCCTCTTTTCCTCTTTCCTCCCTCCCCCTGTTTAGCCTCTTATATCAGTTTCAGATAAACAACAGGTGAGCCTGATAGCCTCCTTTTTTTTTGTGAGTATCATAGGATCATTAAAGCATAAAGCCTAACTTTACTTCTCAAATAGGATTCTACCTACCTATAATAAATTTTCTTCCCAGCACAGAGTCGAACCGGAGATACCCGGAAATGTACTTCAGAACTCAGGTAGATACCTATTTTATAACTTGACTTAGACTCGAACCACCAACCTTCAGATACGAAGTCTAACGTGTTAACCACGAATACTACTGAGGTTTGTAGACTGGGTTAGTCAGGTGTGTACATGTACATATAGATTTATACATAGAGATAGTTAGGGAATTACAATATAGGTATGTATAGGGACAATAAAAGTACCTATGTATCTATTCTATGTACAATGTACATAGAATAGATACATAGGTACATATGTACCCACATAGGGATAGGAAGGGAATTAAGTTTCTACTCGTAACCATAACGTATTCACCCCGAAGTCAAATTACACAACAATGTGGGATTTAAACTCTCTCTTCTCCTTCCTCTCTCCCATCGTCCCTCTTTCTCTCCCTCCCTCTTCTAGAGATCTCTCTCTCTCTCTCTCTTTCTCTTTCTCTGTAGTAGTATTGCGTCGTTCCTACTGGTAACCATAACGTATTCACCCCGAAGTCAAATTACACAACTGTGGGATTTAAACTCTCTCTTCTCCTCCCTCTCTCCCATCGTCCCTCTTTCTCTCCCTCTTCTAGAGATCTCTCTCTCTGTCTCTTTCTCTCTTTCTCTTGTTGTGTAGTACTATTGCGTCCCAAATCTTGACTGGACCTTTATACTCATAAGTATAGTTGTATGGCGTGTAGCCTTTGGTTAGGTTGTAGCTTCATTTTGAACAGAACGTACCTACCTACTTTTATCTTCCAAGTTGGCATGGGGTAAAGCTTATTTGTTCTCTTTTCTTTTGTTATGAATTACCAACTAGACTTGTTGGTTGGTGACTATTTAAGCTCCTTTATGACCGATAATAATTTTTTTGTTTTGTTTGTTGTTCTTGTTTGTTTTCTTCTTCTTCTTTTCTGCTAAAGCTAATCAGTAGGTATCAAAATAATGGCACCATTTGTTCTCTTTTCTTTTGTTATGAATTACCAACTAGACTTGTTGGTTGGTGACTATTTAAGCTCCTTTATGACCGATAATAATTTTATTCTTATTTTTGTTGGTTGTTCTTGTGTTGTTTTCTTCTTCTTTTCTGCTAAAGCTAATCAGTATAGATGGCACAAGCTCTGCTTATACGGATGGGTAGGTATACCATTTATATGAAAAATGTATGTTCTGGGTTTTTTGTCGATCAAGTATAAATGGAAACTTATTGGAAAAAAAATGGATTTAAAGCGAGTCACAGTTCACACCCAACGTGCCTCAGTCTACCCCACACTACCCTATCCCCACAGTACAACTAATGGCACCAGCTCAGCTTATACGGATGGGTATTCCATTTATACGAAAAATGTATGTTCTGAGTTTTTTGTCGATCAAATATAAATGGAAACTTATTGAAAAAAAAAAGGATTTAAAGCGAGTCACAGTTCACAACCAACGTGCCTCAGTCTACCCCACACCATCCTATCCCCACACCCTACATTCCCACAGTACAATGTCACATTTCCATGTCAAGCCAGGAAAATTCTCGGGAAAAGCTGGAGGCAGATATTAAAAAAAAAATTAAAAAAAAAAAAAAATGGATTTAAAGCGAGTCACAGTTCACACCCAACGTGCCTCAGTCTACCCCACACCACCCCAACCCCACAATACAATGTCACATTTCCATGTCAAGCCAGGAAAATTCTCGGGAAAAAGCTGGAGGCAGATATTGTCTCGTAACTTTAGCCTTGAACTTAAAAAAAAGGCTGCTGAACACATTTTCCCCTGAAACATTTTCCCCCCATTGTGACATGTGTGACCCAATTCCAACTCTCAATGTCCTATTTCAAATAAAGTGCTGAACACATTTTCCCCTGAAACATTTTCCCCCCATTGTGACATGTGTGACCCAATTCCAACTCGAAATGTCCTATTTCAAATAAAAGACTCCTGTAAACTGTGCCACGTTTAATGTAGGTGAAAATGTAATTGTGCATTTTGTCTCGAGCTTTACGGAAAATTGGAGTCTATTTTGTAAATTGTTCTTTATTTTCACTCAAATGTAAAAACCTTAGTAGTTATACTCGTGTGACGTTAAACCCCAAAAGTCCATTTTATTCTTTTATTGTCCTATGAAAGGAGGGTTAAAAATAGCAAGAGAGTTTTAGGTAGGTACAATATAAAAATTAATGTACCTACTACCCTTCTTTAAAAATTTGGGAAATAATGTTCAGCAATTTTTGGACCCTTGGTTTTAAAATGTTGGTCGAGAGCGGAACATTTCTCTCCCGCAGTCTCTGCACTCTGTGTATTTCTTATGGATCAAAAACTGATCATATCTCAGGATCGATTTAGATTTTCGCAAAAATCCTTTCTTATTGCACACCTAGACCATAAAAGGAATACCTACTCCTACCAAATTTCAGCTTTCTAGGTATTGTGGTTCAGGAGATAGAGCGATCAGTGTGTAAAATGTGAATGAGTGAATGGATCTTGATTTTATAATATAAGATGATCATATCTCAGGATCAGTTTAGATTTTCGCAAAATCCTTTCTTATTGCACACCTAGACCATAAAAGGAATACTCCTACCAAATTTCAGTAATCCTCCTGAGTTCTCCTGACTCGTTCAGCCTTTCAATAGCATCAGCATCCTGAAACAAACAAGGAAAAAATCAAGGATTAAAAAAAGAAAGAAAAACCCAATTCGAGAACACATTTCATAATGAAAAAAGTTCATTTTATTTGATCTTACCTAGGATTAAAATACTCTCTCCTATAAGGGAGGAAGAAGAAGAAGACTTTCTCCTTTAAATTGGTATGTAACTATGTACCTACCTATTTTTCGTCCAGTGTAACTCGATACCAGTCAAAGGAAAGGGTACCCATTATTATTCTGCCCATCAGTCGGTGTTTTGAAATAATTATTTTATCAATGCCTTTTTGAGCCGTGGATGCATAAGGAGTAAGAATAACTAAAAATTTCACGATTCTAAGCAATGTACAGACAAATCTACAATTTTATTTATATATATAGCTCCCTTTATGAGAAACTTTGAAGTTCTCACTTCTTGCCTCTTGTCTTCTACAGGACCTTGCATATATCTTTGTTCCATACGCAGCAAGGTACCCGTCTTAAATATATTTACTTATTTCTCAAATAATCCAAGATAAATTGATAATTTAAAAAGTATCTAAAATATAGTACCACTGTATCAGGAACACAACTTGAGTTTAACTTTTGGATTAAGAATCTGACTGATTGATCCCAAACTTTTTTGCCAGTCGGATTGCTTCATCCAGGAGTTTAAAAAAAAGAGTTCTCAGTTTATTGTTCCGACCATCTTGTAAGTGCCTTAATCATAGCAAAGATTTCATCGCAAATACACAAGAGCTCGAATTTTGGCACCAGAATAAGAATTCACAGACACTCAGGACTTGGGCAAAACTAGGTAGTGACTCATTAAGTCAATTATTGCACTTGATATTTCAAGCATTCAACAAGCATGAGGGTGTTCTCAAGATTTCTCAACAAGCATAGCACTTGACCAATCCCACCTCATCACAGTTCATACACTTGAGCGCTACAAGCTCTGTGGTGAAATGATTGCGGTGCACAGACTTCTTGCTGCCATTGCACAGACTACAGGGGAGCAGTCTGTACCCGCCACAGACCTGGCAGATGGTGCAGGCGTCCGGACTCTGCAACAGAATGAAACAGAACAGATAAGGAGTGAGAAACATTGCGGAGTAAAACATAACGGAATGAGAAATGTTTTTTTTTTCTTATTTTTTTGCTAGATCTGGTGGAATTCCAACAAGAGACGTCTTATTGTTCCAAAATCTAAGATATAGGAGGACAGCATAGGAGAAAGCCAAACGTTCCGAGAACGACCTTTTTCTGTTTAGGATGAAGTTCGCCTCGGGTAGGAAATTTGGAATTAAATGTTTCCTGTGTTGCGCATTGCATACATACAAGAAATACCCGGCGTTCATACAAAATTCATCCCTTATATCCTGGTTAAACAAATTAACATGATCTACCATTCCATTATTTTTCCAATGATAAGTACCAGCCTAATTAGTTTGCAGGGTAGCGCGTCTGCCTTGTAACGGGTTCGATTCCCGCCCGGGGCGGATTTTATCCTTAACAAATAAGGTTCGTTTTCAGAAAGACTGGCTTTCTCCTGTCTTGTCTCTTCGCTTTCGGGATATAAGACCGTAGGAGTTACAGTTCCCCCTCTATCAAACCTCTTGAAAATTCTAATGATTAGTGATTGCGATGGGTACATAGATAGATATAGGTATCTATTTTATAATCTATGTTGTTTTCCTCTAACTGATGGAAAACAAGAGTTTCCCAACTTTAACCCTTCACATTATACCAATTTTCTCAGTTCTAATCCCGTCAGAAAATGACGGGACCTGATCCCAATGCAAAGTCCAAGGTAATGAAGATCGGCCATTATTTCTATCCTTGATATTTGCATGTTCAGGTGTCCATTGTGTTCCTATGACTATAATGACTATACTAAGTTCACATACGAGAATACTTTGCTAGTACCTACTGTTACGAGATATCATTATGAGCATGTTTACATGACTTGGCATTCGAAGTGCATTTCTCATCTCGTGTTACCTATACCTCATAATTATTGAAATATGCAAGTCTATATGCATTGTAGAATCATGACATTGAAAATAAATATACCTAGGTAATATTGGTACAAGAACTATAAGTAATAGGTCTGGTATTATCTTGGACATACATAATTACGTTAATTATATACCTACATAGGTAGGTATGAGATGGACTTTTCAACATCCATTCCGTTATACTTTAATTTCCTTAAATTCTGAAATTCTGGCAAAAGAAGACGCTACAATCAAAACAAAACGTAATACTCGTAACCCAAATGTTTTTTTTTTTTTACAATAGAGAGAAAGTCAGTCGTTTCGCGAACGAAGGAACCTTATCTGTTTAGGAATTTTAGGATAAAGTCCGCCTCAGGCGAAAATCGAATCCGCGACCTACCGGTTACATGGAATACGCGCTACCCTCCAAGATAACTAGGCTGGCTAGCCCATTTACTTTGATAGCCAACTTACCTTGTAAGGTTTGAGGATCCTCCTGAGTTCTCCTGACTCGTTCAGCCTTTCAATAGCATCAGCATCCTGAAACAAACAAGGAAAAAATCAAGGATTAAAAAAAAACCCAATTCGAGAACACATTTCAAAATGAACAAAGTTCATTTTACTTGATCTTACCTGGGATTAAAATACTCTCTCCTATAAGGGCTAGGAGGAGGAGGAAGAAGAAGAAGAAGAAGACTGTCTCCTTTAAATTGGTATGTACCTACCTACCTATTTTTCGTCCAGCGTAACTCGATACCAGTCAAAGTAAAGGATACTCATTATTATTCTGCCCATCAGTCGATGTTTTGAAATAATTATTATCTATCAATGCCTTTGAACCTGTTCTAATGATCTGGGTTTCGTATTTCACAACCTTCTCTTTATTGACTTAAAGACAGACCTGAGGATTCCCCTGTTTTATTTGGTCGGATAGATCTAGGTAGATAAATAAATACCTATAAATCTACCTAAGCATATTTTATGTTTCGAAGACAAAGTTATAGTAGGGAGGTAAATATAATAATAAAATAGGTATAAGCTTTGCCGTCTCTTTACTTTCATAAAGGGAATTCAAAATCTCAAATAAAATGTACGTAGGGAGGTAAATATAATAATAAAATAGGTATAAGCTTTGCCGTCTCTTTACTTTCATAAAGGGAATTCAAAATCTCAAATAAAATGACTGTAAAACAATCCAAACTTGTGTAAACAGAGGGTCCCTCCAAAAAATTGAAAATCACAATCCCCTAGGGACGCTCAAACCAGGACGGGAAATGACGAAAATCCCCAGAATATGAGTACCTACCTACCTACCTATACCTATCATAAAAATATGATGAAAATTTCTGGATATTCATGAAAATATCATGAAATTTCTGGATATTCATGAAAATATCATGAAATATATAGGGAATTCAAAATCTCAAATAAAATGTAAAACAATCCAAACTTGTGTAAACAGAGGGTCCCTCCAAAAAATTGAAAATTACAATCCCTAGGGACGCCCAAACCAGGACGGGAAATGACGAAAATCCCCAGAATATGAGTACCTACCTACCTATACCTATCATGAAAATAAGATGAAAATTTCTGGATATTCATGAAAATATCATGAATTTTCTGGATATTCATGAAAATATCATGAAATATATGGATATTCATGAAAATTGTGCTTCAGCCTCAACTTGTCGAGGGGTAGATTTGCTAATTGTTTACTTTCAAAGAAAAATTGAAAATCACAATCCCCTAGGGACGCTCAAACCAGGACGGGAAATGACGAAAATCCCCAGAATATGAGTACCTACCTACCTATACCTATCATAAAAATATGATGAAAATTTCTGGATATCCATTAAAATATCATGAAATTTCTGGATATTCATGAAAATATCATGAACTTTGTGCTTCAGCCTCAACTTGTCGAGGGGTAGATTTGCTAATTGTTTACTTTCAAAGCCCGCATTTCAGCAAATGCCATCAGTCCTCTGTTATCAATTCCCTCATTCCTTGCTGTTTCTTTTTCATTGTTCCTACTTTATTTTCCCATGATTTTTCCTTTTTTTTTCCAATACCATAGAGCCCCAGAGTAATACCCGCAGATTTGGATGCTTTCGCCTCGTGGCACAGTTTGTCCTATTTCCTCAGTTTTCCGGACATCCCATCACTCTTTTCTACTCAAAGCTAATGTATTGTGTTTACTCCATAAGTCCTTCCCCCTCCTGTTTTCCTGCCCCTCCCTTTCTACCCTCACCTTCCCTTCTATCCTGCTTCCCCCTCCTTTTCCTGTCTTCTTGTCCCTATCCATATCACAGCCATTTCCACATGAATGCCCATTCAAAACCAACATTATTTTTACACGCCCGAATGTGCCTTGTCAGTTGTGTTGTTTACATTTTTATTAGACCTTTCGATTCCTCAGAAAACGAAGTGGGTTTTATGTCTTTAAGCGTAATGTAATGAAATGACGATAAATTGGAATTGGAACGTACTCGTACACCGAGAAAAAAAAAGTCATAGGGTGCCAGAAGTTAGGTCGGATGAACTCTATTGTTGAGCTACTTTCCCTGATTTAGGGTATTGGAAATTGGAATGCTAGGTATATTATAGTGTCGAGTTTCCCGATATAGAGTTCAATATTAGAGTTCCGGAACCCAGTCACTCGATTGGACTTTTTCTGAGTGCAAGACGCATTATTCATTCAGTTTGATTTTTACACGCCCGAATGTGCCTTGTCAGTTGTGTTGTTTACATTTTTATTAGACCTTTCGATTCCTCAGAAAACGAAGTGGGTTTTATGTATTTGAGCGTAATGTAATGAAATGACGATAAATTGGAACGTATCACCGAGAAAAAAAAAAGTCATAGGGTACCAGAAGTTAGGTCGGATGAACTCTATTGTTGGGCTACTTTCCCTGATTTAGGGTATTGGAAATTGGAATGCTAGGTATATTATAATGTCGAGTTTCCCGATATAGAGTTCAATATTAGAGTTCCGGAACCCAGTCACTCGATTGGACTTGCGGCACCCAAGTTTTTTTCTGAGTGCAAGACGCATTATTCATTCAGTTTGATTTAGGAACTTTAAAAAAGGTTCTCCCCAAAGGGAAGTGACAGGGCTTTGTTTTTTACATGATTTTGTTTTGTCTACTACGTTAATAAATTGTATACAGTCTGGTATTAATCTTCATAGGAGAAGTAAATATTGGAACTTTGGTGTCACTTTTATTAGCTTATTGTGGAGAGAACATAATGGGTTAAAAAAAATCTATGTCCTTTAAGTTTGTAAGAGACACATGTTTCATTAAAAATTGATTCTCAAGGAGGGCTCTTATGCTAGGTCTGCTTGAAAAAAGGACTTCATATCATTTTACCTGTTTACCACGCCACGGTAGGTATATTACGTACGTAACAATAAATGTTTCTTCTTCTTCCTTTCGTTCTTTCTTTTTCGCGTTGAATAACGAGTTCTATAAATCTACCCACAAGTTTTTTTTCTAACTAAATCGAGCATTTCAACTGGGAGCAATCTTTTTACTTGGTCATAAAGCTGATGTTTTTTTTCGAATATTTTTTCAACAACAATATTTGGGTAGGTTATATATGTAGCTATTTGATTTTACTATAGATAGGTATTTTTCACATTTCAGTCAAAAATTCAAAATATTTATTTCATCAATTAATGTCGAGGCCACAGGGGGAAAACACAAATCGGAACACAGAACAGGGTTGGTCCAAAATGCACTTCTGTGAGCTACAGACCCTTTTCAAATAGAGTAACTAACTGGGCTGGAACTTTACTGGTGGCCAATGCTGTTTACATCGGCAATGGTAGGTATTCATACATATTTACACAACTGGACTGCTTCCTTCCTCATATTTCAGAATTTCCACCTCTCCTCTTTTTTCATCATTTAATGTCGAGGCCACGGGGGGAAAACACAAATCGGAACACAGTACAGGGTTGGTCCAAAATGCACTTCTTAGAGCTACAGACCCTTTTCAAATAGAGTAACTAACTGGGCTGGAACTTCACTGGTGGCCAATGCTGTTTACATCGGCAATGGTAGGTATTCAACTATTCATACATATTTGCACAACTGGACTGCTTCCTTCCCTCGTGTAATCCAACAATAAGAGACTTTCTTCCGTCCAGCCAAGAGTCCACCGTCCATCTAGGCCAGGGTGGTTCAGTTTTACCCCCCAGTCCCATCAAGTTGACTCGCCCTGACCCCGTCATCTTTCTGTCCTTTGAGCCCTCGGG
Source organism: Diaphorina citri (assembly GCF_000475195.1). NCBI lineage: Eukaryota > Metazoa > Arthropoda > Insecta > Hemiptera > Psyllidae > Diaphorina > Diaphorina citri. The sequence goes on along the minus strand of NW_007378229.1, from coordinate 77,454 downwards.
CCTGATGGTACACAGATTTCGGTGCAAATGAAAAAGCGAAGTTTTTTTTTCCAAACTTCCTTTCCTCAAAACCAAACCTGTCACTAGCATGTCAACTCTACCCTGGAGGAAGTTAGGTCAAAAAAGGGACTTGATGTAAAAAATACGGACTTTGTCGTCCAACAAGAGAGAGAGAGAGAGAGAGAGGGATAGAGAGATATGGAGAAGGAGAGGAAGACGGGCCTGATGGTACACAGATTTCGGTGCAAATGAAAAAGCGAAGTTTTTTTTTCCAAACTTCCTTTCCTCAAAACCAAACCTGTCACCAGCATGTCAACTCTACCCTGGAGGAAGTTAGGTCAAAAAAGGGAGTGATGTAAAAAATATGGACTTTGTCGTCCAACAAGAGAGAGAGAGAGAGAGAGAGAGAGGGATAGAGAGATATGGAGAAGGAGAGGAAGAGGGAGAGAGGGAGGGAAGGAGGGAAGGAGAAAGAAGAAATTTGTGGTGAAATTTGAAAGTCATTTATAATCTTTATGGCTAAGAGCTTAATATACCGATGACACTTCCATAAGATTTTTTATTATTATTTTTTAGAAAACATCATTTTTCAAAATCAATTTATTCTCTCCACTTTTGGCTTTCGGGACATAATGCTGGGGCGGAAACTTGATAAAAAACAACTTTGGGGAGTTTGTTACTTTCAAGCCCCGGTCTACGGGTTCAAGCCCCGATCTACAGGTTTATGTGAAAGTGTTTGATACCCTCAGTACCACAGAGGTCATCCAGGAGCTCGGAAACAAAGTAGTGACAGTTGACAGAGAGAGAGAGGGAGGGAGAGAGAGAGAGAGGGAGATAAATAATATTTGTATAGGTAAAAGGGGTCGAAAAATGGAAAGAAAGATAGAGAGGTAAATAAAGGAAGGGAGAGAGGGTAAAAGAACGAAAGATGATGAAAGAGAAGAGGGAGAGAAAGAGGATAGGTACTTTATGTCTGTACTGTGTGTTTAATATGTGTGTTGGTTTTTTTCTCATATTTCAGTAAAATTAAACAGTCACTACCTCACCGACTCGTTATTTTTGCAGATTAAGTTATTTCCGCTGTCTGGATTTTAACAATCTTTTTGTACGCGAGATAGGTAATAGGTGCAATTACCTAACTTGCTTCTAAACTAGTTACCTACCTACAGGTGAAGAATAAAGTGATTAACTAATTTTATTGATGGCTTGTAATAGACTTGTAGCAATAGGTTTGTAGCAGTGTAATAGACATGTAGCAATAGGTTTGTAGCAGTGTAATAGACTTGTAGCAATAGGTTTGTAGCAGTGTAATAGACATGTAGCAATAGCAATGTTACCCTATCACTCTATGAAACAGAATAAATACTATGCTGCTTCTTCTTCTTCTACTCGTACTTCCCCTTCTCCTTCTTCTCCTCCTTCTTCTTCTTCTTCTTCTTCTTCTTCTTCTTCTTCTTCATATTCTTCTTCGTCTTCTTCTCCTCCTCTCTTTCTCCTTCTTCTTTTCCATCAAAAAAAAAAAAAATCAAAATTTACTGGGCTCCTCAAAGTCCTTAATATTTCTAGGAAAAGTGAGTCTGACTCATTAGTTCATTGCTTACCTGAATTGTAATAATGAGTCTTACGATTGACTCATTGGCTGAGTATCTAAAACTTAAAAGTTCACCAATAAAACTAGTCGTTCTTTAGTGTTAAAAAAAGTTTTCCACTCACCCCAATATGGACTCCTTCCACAAAGATCTGCGGTACGTTGATGACATCTGTTCCCAGTCTCTCTTTGAATTCCTGTTGCGTTTCTCGCGACATAAACACATCCTTGTCATCGAATTTGACCAGATGGGTCCTCAGGATCTGTTTGACCTTAAGACACCGATGGTAGGTATCCCGGACAATCCCCATGGTGGTCGAATACATGACGATCTTACCCGCCTCCTTCTCCTGCCAAGTCTGCGAACAGAAAAACGAAACCAGTTATATTACCTACCATTGGTATGTAAAACATAAAAGGATTTTGAAAAGGTCTTAATAACATCTTGATAGAGAACTCAACTTTATTAAGATTTAGCAATAATCTTCTTCTTCTTCTTCTTCTTCTTCTTCTTCTTCTTCTTCTTCTTCTTCTTCTTCTTACTACAATTTAACCAATAACTATTAACTCTTGTTTTATTGGGCTTTGTCTGTGACAGTGAAATGAAAATTTATTGCAAAATTAGAGGAAAGGAGCCTGAAGAAGGGAACCACATAATACAACGTGAAACGTGACCCAAATTTCAACACTCCCCTCACGATATGAAAAGTATGAACTTTGTGGAAATTAGGTAAATCCATAATTATGAATAATACGATGTACATAAATATATAGGTAATTATGATTATAAATATTGGAAAGTTTAATTCGGATTGGATTCTGAGCGATATGCATTATAATTAGAAATAAATAATTACATGCTTTTCATGAAAATGAGTGCATCAGGGTTGAAAATTGGAAACGTGTTTGAAAATGAAACTGTCTTTCTTTTGGACACCCTGAAATTGACTCGAAAACCATTATTATTTTTACTTTCTATTTTCTTTCTTTTTTTCGCTTTATTTATAGGGTGCAGTGGTAGGCTTCTCCTACAAAGGGCTCTTCCACCCAACCACTACCCGAATTAGGTCCGTAAAATGTCGATAGTTAAACCTGAAACTTGGATGAAGGAAAACAAGAGATCAAATAGAAAGTAATAAAATTGTAGTTTCACCCCTGTTCATGATAGGTACCTACACCAGGGACGGTATATCACTATTTGGACCCTCGTCCCCCCGCGCCCCATCCCCCCCTTCCTTGACAAAATCCTGGATACGGCCCTGACCTACAATACCCACCTAACCTCTGGAAGGTAGGTACTTTATGTCTGTACTGTGTGTTTAATATGTGTGTTGGTTTTTTTTTTTCTCATATTTCAGTAAAATTAAACAGTCACTACCTCACCATCTCGTTATTTTTGCAGATTGAGTTATTTCCGCTGTCTGGGTTTTAACAATCTTTTTGTACGCGAGATAGGTAATAGGTACAATTACCTAACTTGCTTCTAAACTAGTTACCTACAGGTGAAGAATAAAGTGATTAACTAATTTTATTGATGGCTTGTAATAGACTTGTAGCAATAGGTTTGTACTTTGTAGCAGTGTAATAGACATGTAGCAATAGCAATGTTACTCTATCACTCCATGAAACAGAATAAATACTATGCTTCTTCTTCTACTTCCCCTTCTCCTTCTTCCCCTCCTCCTTCTCCTTCTTCTTTTCCATTAAAAAAAAAAAAAATGAAAATTTACTGGACTCCTCAATCAAAGTCCTTAATATTTCTAGAAAAAGTGAGTCTGACTCATTAGTTCATTGCCTACCTGAATTGTAATAATCTTACGATTGACTCATTGACTGAGTATCTAAAACTTAAAAGTTCACCAATAAAACTAGTCGTTTTTTAGTGTTAAAAAGTTTTCCACTCACCCCAATATGGACTCCTTCCACAAAGATCTGCGGTACGTTGATGACATCTGTTCCCAGTCTCTCCTTGAATTCCTGTTGCGTTTCTCGCGACATAAACACATCCTTGTCATCGAATTTGACCAGATGGGTCCTCAAGATTTGTTTGACCTTAAGACACCGATGGTAGGTATCCCGGACAATCCCCATGGTGGTCGAATACATGACGATCTTACCCGCCTCCTTCTCCTGCCAAGTCTGCGAACAGAAAGACGAAACCAGTTATATTACCTACCATTGGTATGTAAAACATAAAGGGATTTTGAAAAGGTCTTAAGAACATCTTGATAGAGAACTCAACTTTAATAAGATTTAGCAATCTTATATTATAAGAACAGGATCCATTCACTCATTCACAGTTCACACACTGATCGCTCTATCTCGAGAACCACAACACCTAGAAAGCTGAAATTTGGTAGGAATATTCCTTTTATGGTCTAGGTGTGCAATAAGAAAGGATTTTGCGAAAATCTAAACCGATCCTGAGATAGGTATGATCAATTTTTCATCGCTAAAATCTCCATAAGAAATACACAGAGTACAGAGACTGCGGGAGAGAAAACTTTTCCTCGCTCCCCTAATATTTGAGTTTCGTTTATGTTTTTAGTTTGATAACTACAAGTTCGGCCATGCCTTTTCCACAAGTTTGGCCATGCCTCGGGATGAACTAGCGGGATTCCGGAGCGAAGCGACGGAATTCAGCTAGTATATTAAATAAAGTCTCTAAAAAAATAATATTAATGAAAACAATAAAGAACATTGACATCTCCACCAAATTCAGTGGAGATATGTATTGTGTATGAAATCGCAGTAATCATGGCTACATTCTAGTTTCTTTCTGGATTAGTACTTGTAAAGATACCTACTCAAAAATAACTAGTAAGTTATAATAAAAGTGTTATTAACAGATAATTGGTGGTGGTAATTAAAAAAGGGTTAATAAATAAAACCTAATCAGACACGTCAAGTTTAGTATTAGTGCAAACAGGTAGGTTTACATATTGGTTAGGTTCAACACTCGTTCGAATTTGTGGTAAATACTCTGTGGTTCCCAACTCATCATCAGGTGTGGGTGTGGGGTGCAAACAGGTAGGTTTACATATTGGTTAGGTTCAACACTCGTTCGAATTTGTGGTAAATACTCTGTGGTTCCCAACTCATCATCAGGCTTCGAAACAGCAACAAGCTTCGAGGGAAACCTCGGCATGTTTCGAAAAAGCCAAAATATTTCGAAAATTCCCACCGTCCCCAAATTCCCTCCGTAAACAGCCTATTTCAGATTGCCTCAATTTTTTCCCTCTTCTCCTACAAATTTCCTCCTCTCCTCTTTTCAGATTTCAAATTTTTCCCTCTTCCCCTACAAATTTCCACCTCTCCTCTTTTCAGATTCCATTTTCCCCTCTCCCACTACAAATTTCCCCCTCTTTTCCTAGAAATTTTAACCTCTCCTCATTTCAGATTATTCAAATTTCCCCCCCTCTACCACTACAACGTTTTTCACCCGTGACATTGGGTGAGGTTGTGCTGAGTACTCAGTCAAGGGCGTGAAGGTTCATTTCTCTCTCTCTTTCTCTCTCTCTCTCCCTCTTTCCTTCTCTTCCCTATTCTTCTCCATCTTTCCAGGATCTTCCTGTTCCTTTTTGTTTTCGTCTAATCACATAAGTGTTCCAGATGATAGAATGAACAAGAGGTGTTTGTAAACAAAATGAGTAATGTGTTATTGAAGAAAGATAAATAAATGTTTGAACAGGAAAACTTTTTGGGAAGGAATGATTTTGAAAACGTGGTTCATTTCAGCGAACTACAAATCATTTCAAAGAAAAACCACAACGTAGTTGCTTTTTAAGCTTTTAAAGTCGTGTAAATAAATATACATAAACAGGTATACAAGGTATGTAATCATTTAAATTATTTACTAGCTCAATATTACTAGTAGGTAAGTTTACTTTTCTTCTTTCCCATCTTCAGTTGAAACGAGGATTTTGCCTTTTGCTATTCAAGCTAATTTTACGTAATTGACCGCTAGTTAGGACATAGATGTTACTCGGAATTACACAAGGTTTAACGTACTCGAAAAATTGCATACACGATCAAATTACAAGAATTGCATATCGTAGTTGCTTTTTAAGCTTTTAAAGTCGTGTAAATAAATATAGATAAACAGGTATACAAGGTATGTAATCATTTAAATTATTTACTACCTAAATATTACTAGTAAGTTTACTTTTCTTCTTTTCCATCTTCAGTTGAAACGAGGATTTTGCCTTTTGCTATTCAAGCTAATTTTACGTAATTGACCGCTAGTTAGGACATTGATGTTACTCAGAATAACACAAGGTTTAACGTACTCGAAAAATTGCATACAAGATCAAATTACAAGAATTCGAAATACAAATCATTTCAAAGAAAAACCACAACGTAGTTGCTTTTTAAGCTTTTAAAGTCGTGTAAATAAATATGGATAAACAGGTATACAAGGTATGTAATCATTTAAATTATTTACTAGCTCAATATTACTAGTAAGTTTACTTTTCTTCTTTCCCATCTTCAGTTGAAACGAGGATTTTGCTTTTTGCTAGTCAAGCTAATTTTACGTAATTGACCGCTGGTTAGGACATAGATGTTACTCGGAATTACACAAGGTTTAACGTACTCGAAAAATTGCATACAAGATCAAATTACAAGAATGGCATACAAAATGAAATGGCAAAGTTAAAGATCCCAACAAAATACTTGGAAGTCCTACAACTGACTATTAACCTATCGGTAATAGGTAGGTATGTAATAATTATTAACAGAAAAACTATATATAGTGAAATGGCAAAGTTAAAGATCCCAACAAAATACTTGGAAGTCCTACAACTGACTATTAACCTATCGGTAATAGGTAGGTATGTAATATTAACAGAAAAACTATGTATAACTCGTAGGAATGCTCTTTTTGGGAGAAGCTACATACTATAAGAAGTAAAGTCTGTTAAAATATGCTGTGAAAAATGTGCATAGCAGAAACTAGTAGAAACTTAATGTAAAACTTAATGTGCATAGCAATAATTACATACCTAGGAAGGTATATCTATTTATTCCGAGAGTTTGAGGGTGATACCTATTTTTTCGCCAATCATAAGACCTTAACTTTATAGAATATTGATCAGTGCGCAATTTATTCGCTCAACAGTGAAAGTTCCATGGACATATCGAGCTAGAAGTTCTATCCCAGGCCATTTGAAGTGCATCACATTCATGAGTCAGGGCTGGGCTTAATTTTTAATGGGCAAAGCTCAAAGTTTTCTGATACCTTTAAGAAAAGGCCCCATAGAAAATTGCCCTGGCGGTGTTGTAGTGGTCCTCTCGTAAAGAGGAGGGCGTTGGTTATCTTTTGGAAATGGCATTTTCTTTTGGACTCCCCAGGCCATTTGAAGTGCATCACATTCATGAGTCAGGGCTGGGCTTAATTTTTAATGGGCAAAGCTCAAAGTTTTCTGATACCTTTAGAAAAGGCCCCATAGAAAATTGCCCTGGCGGTGGGTGTTGTAGTGGTCGTCTCGTAAACAGGAGGGCGTTGGTTATCTTTTGGAAATGGCATTTTCTTTTGGACTCTTTTTTTTTATCAGAGGAGTCCTTGAACTATTTTCTTTTACCTTCCTTAGCTTAGGGGAAAAAATACGACATTTTACATTTCCCTTCACGAAAATAAAATTAAAACACTCATGCAGCAATTTCCATAACTTTACATTTTCACAAAAAAAAGTCAAAGCTGGATAATGACGTCATTTTGAACTATTTCATACAATCTTTCCTTCTGTAATAATGCTCCAGGTCAGTTATTAATTTTGTACACGAAAATGTGAATACCCTCCGGAATAAGCCCCCTGGAAAAAAAAAAAAAAAAAAAAAAAAAGTCAAAGCTGGATAATGACGTCATTTTGAACTATTTCATACAATCTTTCCTTCTGTAATATTGCTCCAGGTCAGTTATTAATTTTGTACACGAAAATGTGAAGACCCTCCGGAATAAGCCCCCTGGAATAGGACCAGCCCCATTTGGCTAAACTCGACCTAAACTTGTGGCACCCTGTCACCATTTTCTTTCTCAGTGTACCTGCAGTACCTTCACCCAGTATAAATTCCTCATTTAAGTAATTGATACTTGAACATTTGACTGCACTGTATGAAGTATGATGCATTACATTATTACATGTAATACATGACCTAAACTTGTGGCACCCTGTCACCATTTTCTTTCTCAGTGTACCTGCAGTACCTTCACCCAGTATAAATTCCTCATTTAAGTAATTGGTACTTGAACATTTGACTGCACTGTATGAAGTATGATGCATTACATTATTACATGTAATACATGTAGGTAATGTATTGCATGTACTAATGTAACAAGCCTGGATAACCATTCTCATGCCTATACTAATTACAAGCACATGGCTGAATCAATTATTTATCAATATTTTGTACTAAGTGAAGGTTAATTCTTGACATTCTTGGCTCTATACTAATTACAAGCACATGGCTGAATCAATTATTTATCAATATTTTGTACTAAGTGAAGGTTAATTCTTGACATTCTTGGCTCCGTTAGCTCTGTTGCCAACGGCAAAGTTGCGCTAATCCTTTTCCTACAGGAAAGCTTGAGTTGTGTCACAGTGTCACTTATAATGGATGTTGTAGTTTGAGTTGCTTCACTCACCTTGGATGTAGTCGTTTTCTTTTCTTCTTTGTGTTGTATGTTGTCTGGATGTCACAAAGTCCATCTCAGGGGTCAGGAATGGAATAGATAAAATGGGACTTGGAAAGATAGAATAGAATAGAATATACCTTGTTTATCCATTATCCTGCTCGAATGAGACAAAAAGAAGTTCCATAAATACAGCGACCTAAACAACGTCTCCATTTTTTCCCCTTCGTCGCGTCGTACACTAAACGAACTACAAATATATTGAAATTCCTTTTGGACTGTAAGAAGTGCACTTGAAATAAGATCATTTTAGCCGCTACTGAGCTCCGGTCTCTCTCCCTTGAAAATGGAATCTACGACTAATGTAACAAGCCTGGATAACCATTCTCATGCCTATACTAATTACAAGCACTTGGCTGAATCAATTATTTATCAATATTTTGTACAAGTGAAGGTTAATTCTTGACATTCTTGGCTTCGTAAGCTCTGTTGCCAACGGCAAAGTTGCGCTAATCCTTTTCCTACAGGAAAGCTTGAGTTGTGTCACAGTGTCACTTATACATATTGGATGTTGTAGTTTGAGTTGCTTCACTGACCTTGGATGTAGTCGTTTTCTTTTCTTCTTTGTGTTGTATGTTGTCTGGATGTCACAAAGTCCATCTCAGGGGTCAGGAATGGAATAGATAAAATGGGACTTGGAAAGATAGAATAGAATAGAATATACCTTGTTTATCCTGCTCGAATGAGACAAAAAGAAGTTCCATAAATACAGCGACCTAAACAAGGTGTCCATTTTTTCCTTTTCGTCGTACACTAAACGAACCACAAATATATTGAAATTCCTTGGACTGTAAGAAGTGCACTTGAAATAAGATCATTTTAGCCGCTAGTAGCGGCCCGCTACTGAGCTCCGGTCTCTTTCCCTTGAAAATGGAATCTACGTTCTCTCTTTGGTCATTCTCATGAAACTGCTTTAAGCTTTAAGTTCTGACTAAAATTACCTATACCAGATGCAGTCTGAGCCCTTTGAAAAAATGGGAAACTATACACTGCCTAGACCCTAGACAAAGCGTGGCAATACTGCAAGGCAGTGTACTGGACCCTATTACTACCACTAGTCCAAACAGTTAGCTCGATTCCACAGTCACATCTTCTAAGTTCCCCTCTGCTTGTTCTAAGACCCATCTGCAAACTCTGAGACCCCGCAAAGTCTTCCGAGACCTCTCTACATGTTCTAAGACCTCTCTACATCTTCTAAGACCCCTCTACAACATCTGAGACCCCGCAAAGTCTTCTGAGAACCCTCTACATCTTCTAAGACCCCTCTACATCTTCCGAGACTCCGCAAAGTCTTTTGAGACTCCTCTTCATCTTCTGAGAACCCTTTACAAGTCTACATCTTCTAAGACCCCTCTACATCTTCCGAGACTCCGCAAAGTCTTCTGAGACTCCTCTTCATCTTCTGAGAACCCTTTACAAGTCTACATCGTCTAAGACCCCTCTACATCTTCTGGGGCCTCCCCAACCTTCCGCCTTCAACTTGGTTATAAAGACAAAGAAAAGGCTGGCGGAACGGCACTGGTAAACTTTTCCCGATAGGAAAACCAGTGGCGGCTCTGAGGCGAGATGGCTAACGTTGTGATATCTTGATAAGTTTGAGACTTTAAAACTTTAAAATCTCATATTCCAAAATTAGCATGTATCAAAATACCCTTTGACCTCTTTTCACCTCCTGTCTCTCTCTCTCTCTCTCTCCTTAGAAAAAGTGTCACATCACTGATCACGAGTCACGAGTAACAGCAGCCAAGCAATAAGACCACAAACTTTCCCCCTTGTGCAAATTTTGCAAAACTTTATTAGATGGAAACAAACGTTGAATAAAAATCTGTGACCCCCGTCACATCTTCTAAGTTCCCCTCTGCTTGTTCTAAGACCCATCTGCAAACTCTGAGACCCCGCAAAGTCTTCCGAGACCTCTCTACATCTTCTAAGACCCCTCTACAACATCTGAGACCCCGCAAAGTCTTCTGAGAACCCTCTACATCTTCTAAGACCCCTCTACATCTTCCGAGACTCCGCAAAGTCTTCTGAGACTCCTCTTCATCTTCTGAGAACCCTTTACAAGTCTACATCATCTAAGACCCCTCTACATCTTCTGGGGCCTCCCCAACCTTCCGCCTTCAAGTTGGTTATAAAGACAAAGAAAAGGCTGGCGGAACGGCACTGGTAAACTTTTCCCGATAGGAAAACCAGTGGTGGCTCCGAGGCGAGATGGCTAACGTCGTCACATCTTCTAAGTTCCCCTCTGCTTGTTCTAAGACCCATCTGCAAACTCTGAGACCCCGCAAAGTCTTCCGAGACCTCTCTACATCTTCTAAGACCCCTCTACATCTTCCGAGACTCCGCAAAGTCTTCTGAGAACCCTCTACATCTTCTAAGACCCCTCTACATCTTCCGAGACTCCGCAAAGTCTTCTGAGACTCCTCTTCATCTTCTGAGAACCCTTTACAAGTCTACATCTTCTAAGACCCCTCTACATCATCTGAGACCCCGCAAAGTCTTCTGAGAACCCTCTACATCTTCTAAGACCCCTCTACATCTTCCGAGACTCCGCAAAGTCTTCTGAGACTCCTCTTCATCTTCTGAGAACCCTTTACAAGTCTACATCATCTAAGACCCCTCTACATCTTCTGGGGCCTCCCCAACCTTCCGCCTTCAAGTTGGTTATAAAGACAAAGAAAAGGCTGGCGGAACGGCACTGGTAAACTTTTCCCGATAGGAAAACCAGTGGCGGCTCTGAGGCGAGATGGCTAACGTCTCGTCTGGTAAAGGGTAAAATTCTTTCCAAGGAGCCACCGATAGTATTTGGTCCTTGATTGACCTAACGTGTGAAAAAATATAATGTGTACCTAATAGGTATAAATACACAATAATTACAAGTTCATATATAGTATTTGGTCCTTGATTGACCTAACGTGTGAAAAAATATAATATGTACCTAATAGGTATAAATACACAATAATTACAAGTTCATAGTATTTGGTCCTTGATTGACCTAACGTGTGAAAAAATATAATATGTACCTAATAGGTATAAATACACAATAATTACAAGTTCATAGATTTACACCCTGTTATTATTTAGAAGTAGGAGTTCTCTGAATTGTAGACCTCACTCAGACTCTTTAACGTGAGACTTGAACGTTACGTAAAATTAGGAATTAAACAAGAATTTAATTTCTAATTCGCAGAAATTAAATTTGCAAAACCCTCGAACTCGGTGTGTTGGTGCACTTTATGAGATTGTCTTTCCTTTGAACGAACGGTAAGCTACTTTTAATTTGCAGTTTGTAGAAAGCTAGTTTTCTTGGAAAGCAAAAGCCCATCAACCAATAGCAACAAAGGCAAATACGTACCCCGAATATTGCACCGAGTATTGAATGTTTACCCAAGGTTCTGGTATTATTTTATCCGAATTGAAAACTTTGTTATGAAATGACATTCGGTAGGTATGCCGACAAATATTGAAATAGCCTTGAATGTCCTGCAGGCAGTTTATTATTTACCTAGAAAATGCTGCACAAAGGCACCTGCAAATGAAACATGGATTGTAACTACCCAATACCTACCTATACCCATGTATATCCTGCGGATGTACCTACTACCTACATATTCTGCTATGGGCTTATACAGCCCTCAGGTTTAGGTTTAGGGGGACACAAACTGAAGAGGTTGTGTAGACGGGGAGGGGGTTGCTTCTATTTTAAGTAGACATTAAACAACTAAAATTTACCTGTGCAGTTTTTACTTACCTAATTGCCTATAGGTACCTATAACATAAATAAATATCTAGGAAGGCACCTGCAAATGAAACATGGATTGTAACTACCCAATACCTACCTATACCCATGTATATCCTGCGGATGTACCTACTACCTACATGTTCTGCTATGGGCTTATACACCCCTCAGGTTTAGGGGGACACAAACTGACGAGATTGTGTAGACGGGGAGGGGGTTGCTTCTATTTTAAGGAGACATTAAACAACTAAAATTTACCTGTGCAGTTTTACTTACCCAATTACCTATAACACAGGTAATAGGATTTTTTTTTCATCGAACCAAGGACCTTCTGCTACCACAACCACACCACTGAGATTGATAAAAGTTTTCTCCATTATGATCACAAAGTATTCCCTGTCATCATTTGCTATCAATAAGTTAACTCGAAACTTTACTCTTCTTGTAAACTTTTATATCTCTTTACATCAGTCTCTCTCTTTCCTTCCTTCGTTCCTCTCTCTCTTTCTCTCTCTCTCTCTCTCTCTCTTTCTCTCTCTCTCCCTCTTTCTTTCTCTTCCCTATTTTTCTCCATCTTTCCAGGATCTTCCTGTTCCAAGTTTGTTCCCTTTTGTTTTCGTCTAATCACATGAGTGTTTCAGATGATAGAATGAACAAGAGGTGTTTGTAAACAAAATGAGTAATGTGTTATTGAAGAAAGATTTAAAATAAATGTTTGAACAGGAAAACTTCTTGGGAAGGAATGATTTTGAAAACGAAACATCTTGTAGAAATGAGATTTGAAAAGAAGATGTTGGATAAAAAGGACCAAAGGACAGATTTTAAAAGCTCCAGATCACCCTATCTTTTGTTGATGCACGTTAAATCAATAATGGGTAATACCCAGTGAGTTTAGTAGAAATGAGATTTGAAAAGAAGATGTTGGATAAAAAGGACCAAAGGACAGATTTTAAAAGCTCCAGATCACCCTATCTTTTGTTCATGCACGTTGAATAAATAATAGGTAATACCCAGTGAGTATGAAATTAATTTACAAAAAATATTAATCATAGAGGACAATCTCTTTGAACTTATGAAGTTATAAACCATGAAATAAGATTTGGTCATTTGGAGAGTTGATTTTTGATTTGCGAAATAAAATAATTATAATTGGTGGAGATGCCAAAATCACCTCTGCACAATTATCTATAAAATTAGTATTATATCATAATGATAGTTAGGTACTTACAACAGAATAATATTATTTAACCTATTATCAACATCCTCTGACTTAATGTAACAAATTATGAAATAATTTTGAATGCTTGAATAATACCTATTTGAAGTTGCGTGTTTTTGGTATCTCCTCTAAAATTGGTGGAGATGTCAAAATCACTTTCTTGATTTTTTTTTTTCTTTACATTACGTATAGGTACGACTGGAGGACATTTTCCACTACCAAAAAATCCTTTTTCCTAAAACAGAAAACAAAAGTAACAAACAATTTCCTAGGTGGGGGAATTTTTCAATTTATTTTTTTTCTTTCTTTACATTACTAGGTACGACTGGAGGACATTTTCCACTGCCAAAAAATCCTATTTCCTAAAACAGAAAACAAAAGTAACAAACAATTTCCTAGGTGGGGAAATTGTTCAATTTATCGGTACTCGTATCTTACTCTACTTTATGGGCGAGCAGCATTCTTCATCTTGCCCTAATAAATTGTGTGCTTGACCTACAAGTTTCACGCCTGCAGTTTTACTGATAAAATTCGTTGTGCGTACTCGACAAAGACTCACTCCTTTCTCCTGCCAGAATTTCCTTTATCATCCCCCTCTCCCTCTCCTTTTCACTCCCTTTCTCTCTCTCTCTCTCTCTCTCTCTCTCTCTCTGTTTTCTCCCTTCTCTCTCACACACATATTTCATTATCATTCTCATTATGGTAGGCATTTCTTTGAAATATTGTCTGCCTACTTCAGTCTGTTGTACTTATAATATCTTCATAGGTACTTCATTTTATGGGTTTCATACTTCACTGTATTATCAAAATGTAGGTAGGTATCAACCAACAGAAGGTATTGAAGAAGTGAAGAACCCTTATCGTTTTAGATGTAGGTACCCTGAGGAAAAAAATAGGGTTCCGGAAGCTCAATGTCATTCTCATTATGGTAGGCATTTCTTTGAAATATTGTCTGCCTACTTCAGTCTGTTGTACTTATAATATCTTCATACTTCATTTTATCATACTTCACTGTATTATCAAAATGTAGGTATAGGTATCAACCAACAGAAGGTAATGAAGAAGTGAAGAACCCTTATCGTTTTAGATGTAGGTATCCCTGAGGAAAAAAATAGGGTTCCGGAAGCACAATCGGGTGACTGGGTTCCGGAACTCTAATAATGAACTCTATATCGGGAAGCTCGACACTAGGTTCAATTCATCGGTACTCGTATCTTACTCTACTTTATGGGCGAGCAGCATTCTTCATCGTGCCCTAATAAATTGTGTGCTTGACCTACAAGTTTCACGCCTGCAGTTTTACTGATAAAATTCGTTGTGCGTACTCGACAAAGACTCCCTCCTTTCTCCTGCCAGAATTTCCTTTATCATCCCCCTCTCCCTCTCCTTTTCACTCCCTTTCTCTCTCTCTCTGTTTTTCTCCCTTCTCTCTCACACACATATTTCATTATCATTCTCATTATGGTAGGCATTTCTTTGAAATATTGTCTGCCTACTTCAGTCTGTTGTACTTATAATATCTTCATACTTCATTTTATGGGTTTCATACTTCACTGTATTATCAAAATGTAGGTAGGTATCAACCAACAGAAGGTAATGAAGAAGTGAAGAACCCTTATCGTTTTAGATGTAGGTACCCTGAGGAAAAAAATAGGGTTCCGGAAGCTTGAAGAAGTGAAGAACCCTTATCGTTTTAGATGTAGGTACCCTGAGGAAAAAAATAGGGTTCCGGAAGCTCAATCGGGTGACTGGGTTCCAGAACTCTAATAATGAACTCTATATCGGGAAGCTCGACACTAGACTATAGCATTCCAACAGCCTAAATCAGGGGAAGTAACCCAATAATAGAGTTCTTCCACCCTAAACTTGTGGCACCCTGTCACCATTTTCTTTCTCAGTGTACCTGCAGTACCTTCACCCAGTATAAATTTCTCATTTAAGTAATTGGTACTTGAACATTTGACTGCACTGTATGAAGTATGATCTGTATGATGCATTACATTATTACATGTAATACATGTAGGTAATGTATTGCATGTACTAATGTAACAAGCCTGGATAACCATTCTCATGCCTATACTAATTACAAGCACTTGGCTGAATCAATTATTTATCAATATTTTGTACTAAGTGAAGGTTAATTCTTGACATTCTTTGCTCCGTAAGCTCTGTTGCCAACGGCAAAGTTGCGCTAATCCTTTTCCTACAGGAAAGCTCGAGTTGTGTCACAGTGTCACTTATATTGGATGTTGTAGTTTGAGTTGCTTCACGCACCTTGGATGTAGTCGTTTTCTTTTCTTCTTTGTGTTGTATGTTGTCTGGATGTCACAAAGTCCATCTCAGGGGTCAGGGATGGAATAGATAAAATGGGACTTGGAAAGATAGAATAGAATATACCTTGTTTATCCTGCTCGAATGAGACAAAAAAGTTCCATTACTACAGCGACCTATACAAGGTCTCCATTTTTTCCCCTTCGTCGCGTCGTACACTAAACGAACTACAAATATATTGAAATTCCTTGGACTGTAAGAAGTGCACTTGAAATAAGATCATTTTAGCCGCTACTGAGCTCCGGTCTCTTTCCCTTGAAAATGGAATCTACTTTCTCTCTTTGATCATTCTCATGAAACTACTTTAAGCTTTAAGTTCTGACTAAAATTAGCTATACCAGATGCAGTCTGAGCCCTTTGAAAAAATGGGAAACTATACACTGCCTAGACCCTAGACAAAGCGTGGCAATACTTCAAGGCAGTGCACTGGACCCTATTACTACCACATTGCCACTAGTCCGAACAGTTAGCTCGATTCCACGAGCCTTGAATGTCCTGCAGGCAGTTTATTATTTACCTAGAAAATGCTGCACAAAGGCACCTGCAAATGAAACATGGATTGTAACTACCTAGGTAATACCTACCTATACCCATGTATATCCTGCGGATGTACCTACTACCTACATGTTCTGCTATGGGCTTATACAGCCCTCAGGTTTAGGGGGACACAAACTGAAGAGGTTGTGTAGACGGGGAGGGGGGTGGTTCTATTTTAAGTAGACATTAAACAACTAAAATTTACCTGTGCAGTTTTACTTACCCAATTACCTATAGGTACCTATAACATAAATAAATATCTAGAATTTTTTTTTTCATCGAACCAAGGACCTTGTGCTACCACAACCACACCACTGAGATTGATAAAAGTTTTCTCCATTGTGATTACAAAGTATTCCCTGTCATCATTTGCTATCAATAAGTTAACTCGAAACTTTACTCTTCTTGTAAACTTTTATATCTCTTTACATCAGTCTCTCTCTTTCCTTCCTTCGTTCCTCTCTCTCTCTTTCTCTCTCTCTCTTTCTCTTTACTCTTCTTGTAAACTTTTATATCTCTTTACATCAGTCTCTCTCTTTCCTTCCTTCGTTCCTCTCTCTCTTTCTCTCTCTCGCCTCCCGGCAGTATAAATAGATGCCCTGTTTATACAGCCAGAATGAGACTGAAAATTCCCTTTACGCCCGTACAAAAACCGTACCAAAAGATGAGTGTTTTATCTCCGTTTTACTTCGTTTTCGTGTAGCAATCCTGACACATTAGACTCGTGTGGTCTATGTCATAGCATGCTCATATTGCTCATCCCGTAGTACGTCCCTCCCTCAATCATCAAGATCTGCAAAAAGAGACTCAATACTTCCCATTTATGTGCTGGGTCAACACGAGAACACCAGAAAGTAACCCGTTGAAATATTTGCGATCAAAATACGAGAGTGCAATTTTTTTTGTCGACTCTGGGAATTGAATCCGGGACTTTCTGCATGGGAAGCAATTGAGTTACCCCTGGTCTAACCGTTTCCATTTATGTGCTGGGTCAACACGAGAACACCAGAAAGTAACCCGTTGAAATATTTGCGATCAAAATACGAGAGTGCAATTTTTTTTTTTTTTGTCGACTCTGGGAATTGAATCCGGGATTTTCTGCATGGGAAGCAATAGTTACCCCTGGTCTAACGAACACCAGAAAGTAACCCGTTGAAATATTTGCGATCAAAATACGAGAGTGCAATTTTTTTTGTCGACTCTGGGAATTGAATCCGGGATTTTCTGCATGGGAAGCAATAGTTACCCCTGGTCTAATCGTTCTTCCAGGTTGACCAACTGATCAACAGGTAGTAAGGTAACTTTGTTTGGGAACCTCTCTCTCCATAATTGAATTAATTGAACTTCCTAGCTTCTTGACTCATCACTACAAGTTTACAGTTAGTTAATTAGTCTTCGTAAATGTGCAATCGACTTCCAGTCAGTTGGGAAATACGGCCGACAGTATAACGACAGTTCTACGCTTGACCAAGACTGGAAAAATTCTGCTGACACAGATGTGGAAGTGAGAGAAAGGTGATAATCATGGTCCTTATGCCACGGTGGTGTACAACCTCGGTTGGTGATCAATATTGCGTGGGTTCAATCCCAACATTCCCAACCAATATGATGATTGATGAAACTTTTCAGCATTGAGCATTGTCAGTACCTTGTAAGTATGTCTTTTTTGCAATAAACCATCACATTTATTTTTACTTTATGTATTTACTTTCCTAGGTACATATTCTTGTTTACTGGATTATTGTAAGTTTCGGTCACTTTCTTTGTTTTCTTCTTCTTCTTCTTCTTCTTCTTCTTCTTCTTCTCCTCCTCCTCCTCCTTCTTCTTCTTCTTCTTCTTCTTCTTCTTCTTCTTCTTCTTCTTCTTCTTCTATACTTCCCTGTGTCGACAAATTTCCCTTTTATTCGTGAACCGTTACCAACTAAGCAAGTGAATAGTTAATCCCATGTAATTTTTCACGTGGAATCGAATGGTGCTACTTTTAGCACTCTCTGACTTACAGTTGAGAAGTTGCGGGTTCGATACTCCCCGGTGTCAACAAATTTCCCTTTTATTTGTGAACCATTAACAAGAAAGCATGTGAATAGTTGATCCCATGGGATTTTTCACGCCGAATCGAATGGTGAAACTTTTAGAACTGTCCGACTTAATGTAATAGAAAGTCGTGTGATGTTCACACCAGATTTTATTCGTCAACCGTTACCAAATAAGCAAGTGAATAGTCAATCCCATGTGATTTTTCACGCGGAATCGAATGGTACTACTTTTAGCACTCTCTGACTTACAGTTGAGAAGTTGCGGGTTTGAAACTCCCCTGTGTCAACAAATTTCCCTTTTATTTGTGAACCGTTACCAAAAAAGCAAGTGAATAGTTGATCCCATGTGCTTTTTCATGCGGAATCGAATGGTGAAACTTTTAGAATTGTCCGACTTAATGTAATAGAAAGTCGTGTGATGTTCACACCAGATTTTTTTCTTTGCAGCACGTTTGCAGCAGGCGTTTTTCTTTTTCACGCCCGCTCTCTCTCTCTCTCTCTCTCTCTCTCTCTCTCTCTCTCTCTCTCTCTCTCTCTCTTTCTTTCTCTTGTTCCTGGGCTTTTTTGTACAAGTATAAGGTATTTACTTATGTACATACATACACATATCTACCTAAGTAATTTTTTCCTATGTGTTTTACTTTTTCCTTTCTCATTTTTGTTGAGTAGATAGTGATGGAATCAATAGCTCTCCAATGCTACTTAGTATGTATGATGTGTTACATACAATATTTCCGTACAGCTTATTACTGTATACAGGGTGGTTGATAACAGAAAAGCTAATGGCCGAGTCCACAAAGTGAGTAACCCATGAGAGCCGAGGCCTAGATTAAAGTCACACTAAACTTGACCAAACCCTTCTTTCTTTTCGCTAATACCTCAAACGCTCTACGTCAGAGTGTATCGGGGATCCGTCTATTACTACTATTTTCAGTATTATCTGACATGTTTACTCAGTACCGGTCCGGAGTTAGAAGCGGTTAAATATCAGCAAGATAAAAAAAAAGATGACAGGGTGCCACAAGTTTAGGGTGGAAGAACTCTATTATTCAGTTACTTATCTTGAATTAGGTTGTTGGATTGGTATATTATAGTGTTCAGCTTCCCGATATAGAGTTCAATATTAGGGTGCCGGAACCCAGTCACTCGATTGGGCTTCCGGCACCCTAGTTTTTTTTCTCAGTGTATCTGCTGATTGACGCACAAAAAAAAGTCTACAATCTAGGTACACTAGTTTACAATAACGAATGTCGTCTGGCCCTCCAAATTATCGATTGGGTGAAAGTTGATTGGAGAGGTTTTTTTTCCATGTTTTTTTAATTGGTTTACTTTATTATGTAAACAAAGTGAGTGTGTTTGTGTATGTGATGTGAACAATAACCAGAATAGTGTCCTGTTACTCTCTGACTAATGGATTCAGTGTTCTGGCGTCAGTGGCGATTGACATCGAAATTTTGTCAGGATTCAGACGCACATTTGGAATACCTACCTTTTTGGGGTAATTTTGTGTACTCTAGCTCGCGGTCCACCGAGAAAAGGAAAGGCTAATAAATAATTTCACCCTAAACAAACATAGAAACTCTAAATTGGAAAATTGACTCTCATCTACGGACCTACAACTACAAGTATAGTCGTTTTCTTTTCTTCTTTGTGTTGTATGTTGTCTGGATGTCACAAAGTCCATCTCAGGGGTCAGGAATGGAATAGATAAAATGGCACTTGGAAAGATAGAATAGAATAGAACATACCTTGTTTATCCTGCTCGAATGAGACAAAAAAGTTCCATTACTACAGCGACCTAAACAAGGTCTCCTTTTTTTCCCTTTCGTCGTACACTAAACGAACTACAAATTTATTGAAATTCCTTGGACTGTAAGAAGTGCACTTGAAAACTTGAAATAAGATCATTTAAGCCGCTACTGAGCTCCGGTCTCTTTCCCTTGAAAATGGAATCTACGTTCTCTCTCTGGTCATTCTCATGAAACTACAGCTTTAAGTTCTGACTAAAATTAGCTATACCAGATGCAGTCTGAGCCCTTTGAAAAAATGGGAAACTATACACTGCCTAGACCCTAGACAAAGCGTGGCAATACTTCAAGGTAGTGCACTGGACCCTATTACTACCACTAGTCCAAACAGTTAGCTCGATTCCACGGACTGGTTGACATTTCTCGGCCATTGTCTCTACTACTTAACATTGAGGGGTGGACGTGAAAGTTCGGGAAAAGTTCGGACGAACATCTTGGTTTGTTTGATAGAGGTTTAAAAGCTGTGTCCACAGATAGTCGAACTCGTCGATCGTCGTCGACTGAAAACGTATTTAACATTGGCGGCAATTACCGCAATTAGTAACACAATGACCTTCTCAGAATGTGCCGATTATTATGCAAGTAGACGCGGTATCTGGTTATCTGGCAGGAATTATTCACGCTACCTGGACAACCCAGGCAATTAACACACACCAGATATTGCATGCTACCAGAATGAGCGGTTCCTAGCCGGTATTATCTTTGACCAAAACACCAAAGATAGAATCAAACGTGCCGGGAGGGGCGCGAACAGGAATTATTCACGCTACCTGGACAACCCAGGCAATTAACACACACCAGATATTGCATGCTACCAGAATGAGCGGTTCCTAGCCGGTCTTATCTTTGACCAAAACACCAAAGATAGAATCAAACGTGCCGGGAGGGGCGCGAAAGTCGAGAGTTCGAAGCTCCAACCAGCGTATTTCGAATACTTCGAACTCTTGACGTTCGCGCGCCTCCCGGCAGTATAAATAGATGCCCTGTTTATACAGCCAGAATGAGACTGAAAATTCCCTTTACGCCCGTACAAAACAACCCAGGCAATTAACACACACCAGATATTGCATGCTACCAGAATGAGCGGTTCCTAGCCGGTATTATCTTTGACCAAAACACCAAAGTTAGAATCGAACGTGCCGGGAGGGGCGCGAAAGTCAAGAGTTCGAAGCTCCAACCAGCGTACGAGTATTTCGAATACTTCGAACTCTTGACGTTCGCGCGCCTCCCCGGCAGTATAAACAGATGCCCTGTTTATACAGCCAGAATGAGACTGAAAATTTCCTTTACGCCCGTACAAAAACCGTACCAAAAGATGAGTGTTTTATCTCCGTTTCACTTCGTTTTCGTGTAGCAATCCTGACACATTAGACTCGTGTGGTCTATGTCATAGCATGCTCATATTGCTCATTCCGTAGTACGTCCCTCCCTCAATCATCAGATGGGCAAAAAGAGACTCAATACTTCCGACTTCCCATTTATGTGCTGGGTCAACACGAGAACACCAGAAAGTAACCCGTTGAAATATTTGCGATCAAAATACGAGAGTGCAATTTTTTTTTGTCGACTCTGGGAATTGAATCCGGGACTTTCTGCATGGGAAGCAAGTGAGTTACCCCTGGACTAACCGTTCTTCCAGGTTGACCAACTGATCAACAGGTAGTAAGGTAACTTTGTTTGGGAACCTCTCTCTTCATAATTGAATTAATTGAACTTCCTAGCTTCTTGACTCATCACTACAAGTTTACAGTTAGTTAATTAGTCTTTGTAAATGTGCAATCGACTTCCAGTCAGTTGGGAAATACGGCCGACAGTATAACGACAGTTCTACTTCTACGCTTGACCAAGACTGGAAAAATTTTGCTGACACAGATGTGGAAGTGAGAGAAAGGTGATAATCATGGTCCTTATGCCACGGTGGTGTACAACCTCGGTTGGTGATCAATATTGCGTGGGTTCAATCCCAACATTCCCAACCAATATGATGATTGATGAAACTTTTCAGCATTGAGCATTGTCAGTACGTTATAAGTATGTCTTTTTTGCAATAAACCATCACATTTATTTTTGTATTTACTTTCCTATAACCTAGGTACATATTCTTGTTTACTGGATTATTGTAAGTTTCGGTCACTTTCTTTGTTTAATATTCTTGTTTACCTACTGGATTATTGTAAGTTTCGGTCACTTTCTTTGTTTTCTTCTTCTTCTTCTTCTTCTTCTTCTTCTTCTTTTCCTTCTTCTTTTTTTCTTCGCAGCACGTTTGCAGCAGGCGCAAGGCGCATCTTTGTTCTTTTCTACTCGTGGAGCCTCGTGAATATTTTCTTCACTATTTATGATAATGGAGTAGATAGTGATGGAATCAATAGCTCTCCAATGCTACTTAGTATGTATGATGTGTTACGTGTTACAATATTTCCGTACAGCTTATTACTATATATACAGGGTGGCTGACAACAGAAAAGCTAATGGCCGAGTCCACAAAGTGAATAACCCATGGGAGCCGAGGCCTACATACATCAAAGTCACACCAAACTTGACCAAACCCTTCTTTCTTAGTATGTATGATGTGTTACATACAATATTTCCGTACAGCTTATTACTATATACAGGGTGGCTGACAACAGAAAAGCTAATGGCCGAATCCATGCACAAAGTGAGTTTAACCCATGTGAGCCGAGACCTACATTAAAGTCACACCAAACTTGACCAAACCCTCCTCTATTTTTTCGCTAATATCTCAGTCGCTCTACGTTAGAGTTCATCGGGGATTTGTCTATTAGATAGAAAACAAAATTTCCTACTATTTTCACTACTATTTGACTTATTTACGCAGTACCGGTCCGGAGTTATAAGCGGTTAAATTTCAACAAGATTAAAAAAAAAATGGTGACAGGGTGCCACAAGTTTAGGGTGGAAGAACTCCATTATTCAGTTACTTATCTTGAATTAAGTTGTTGGAAATGCTATATTATAGTTCCCGATATTGAGCTCAATATTAGGGTGCCGGAACCTAGTCACTCGATTGGTCTTCCGGCACTCTAGTTTTTTTTCTCAGTGTATCTGCTGATTGACGCACAAAAAAAAAGTCTACACTCTACACTAGTTTACAATAACGAATGTCGTCTGGCCCTCCAAATTATCGATTCGGTGAAAGTTGATTGGAGAGGTTTTTTTCCATGTTTTTTTAATTGGTTTACTTTATTATGTAAACAAAGTGAGTGTGTGTGTGATGTGAACAATAACCAGAATAGTGTCCTGTTACTCTCTGCCTAATGGATTCAGTGTTCTGGCGTCAGTGGCGATTATTTTGACATGGAAATTTTGTCAGGATTCAGACGTGTGTTTGGGATACCTTTTGGGGTGATTTTGTGTGCGCTAGCCCCCAGTCCACCTGGTAAGTAGTGCTTTATTTAGACTGTCAGTTTAGAACACGTTGTTCCATGATGCTACTCTATAGGACCATGTGAAGCTATACCTAAACTGAAATTCTGATGCATGATTTGGTGAGTCTACCAATATTTCTGACGTAGGTAACTTAGAGCTCAATCATTTCTTAATGGTATCTCGACAGGTGATTGTCAGATACTATTTGGACAGAACTTAGCTCCCTCTAAGAGAGAGCTCAACTCTTACCTATATGGACCTACAACTAGAAGTACTCTGATTTTGTGTGCGCTAGCCCCCAGTCCACCTGGTAAGTAGTGCTTTATTTAGACTGTCAGTTTAGAACACGTTGTTCCATGATGCTACCCTATAGGACCATGTGAAGTTGTACCTAAACTGAAATTCTGATGCATGATTTGGTGAGTCTACCAATATTTCTGATGTAGGTAACTTAGAGCTCAATCATTTCTTAATGATATCTCGACAGGTGATTGTCAGATACTATTTGGACAGAACAGGAATCTATTGTATTCCACAAAGGCACAAACTTAGCTCCCCCTAAGAGAGAGCTCAACTCTTACCTATATGGACCTACAACTAGAAGTACTGCTTCCAAACTACACCACTGTCTCAATAACCATGTGACACTTGTGATAATCAATAACCATTCAAACCACAAAAATGAAAGTGATCCAATAATGTAACGCTCGCTGAATAGGTCTCCAAGAATCTGTGGTGACTTGGAGAGCTCTAACACCGAATAATGGTCAGCACAATCCGAAGACCCGGGTTCGACCATTATAGCACCTGCTTCGAAGTTTAAACTAAGGCCAGCCACTCACTATCGGTAGACCTAATCAGGTGTCAGGCCTACGTGATAGAGTCAGGTCTACCTGATAGTATGTGTGCTCATCAGGTGTCAGGTATACCTGATCAAGTGAACTGATCAGGAAGATATGTACTTCTAGGTCTTCTAGTATGCCTACAGTAATTATGCTTACTTCTACCACTAGCAATAATAGTTATTCCATATGTAAAGTCACTTACTCCTACTGCTAGTTATTCCACATGTGCTGTTGAGATAACACAGTCCATCGCTCGTAAGTTCATGTAAATGTTACAATAATTTCATGCCAGACCAGAGGTGGAAATTAGACACAGACACAACTCAAGATATAATTCCTCTGTGACGACGTAGAACTGGAGAGCTGGAAGATATACAGGGTGATCATAAAGTTGTGTCCACACGTAGTCGACGCCGTCGATCGATGTCGACTGAACTGAACACTGCCTCGACAACATAGGCGTCGACTATGTGTGGACACAGCTTAAGAATACACAGTGTCTGAGAGTGTACGATTCACGGAGATAAATACAAACACTTAGGTACATTAGCATTACAAATCTGGAAGTATACAAGTCCACCTTAAATACTAACTCTTGACATGGAAGGAGCCCAGATATTCTTTCTGGTGTCAAAAGGGACAAAAGGGTATTAAACCCGATCCTTCCAACAATGTGAGACCACTGAGACAGGTAGATGTGATACCTGTCTCACAGACATGAAAAGTACAAGTAGAAATATTGCTAAAATAAGAAGAAGTAGAGATATGATAACTCCTGGATTACAAACTCACTGTTGAAATCAATGTTGATTCCTGCCCTCCTGCTTCCAGTTTTCCAGGCCATCGCATCCTTGATTACTACACTACCGAAGCAGGACACCACCAAAGTTTCTCACAGGCTAGATGACCAGTGGACAGTGTGGCCACCCAGTATTTTTACATATGAGCGAGGATGAGAAGGAAAATCATCCAAGCATAACTAATACTGGCTGAAATTAATATCCACAACACACAAGATATATGTGATACTGGGAACATTTCACATGGAACACTGACCCGGGAAAACTGACGGGGTGGACGTGAAAGTTCGGGAAAAGTTCGGACGAACATCTTGGTTTGTTTGATAGAGGTTTAAAAGCTGTGTCCATGACCTTTGGACATCTGTGGCCTTGTGAGGGTAGAAGGGGGAGCGTTGAAGCCACACGGACGGGACGGTGGAGCAGCGTCTAACTTAAGGTGATCGATATCGATTGGCATCGCCTAACCATAGTGAACGACACGACGGATCTAAAAGTGTGTCCACACATAGTCGACCGTCCATCGATCGACTGAACCGTCCACACTGCCTGGACAGCATGATGGATTCACCTCGTCGATCGACTTTACGCCACTACGCAACGTTGCGCAATCAAATTCAAGCACTTTACATTTCTTCCGAATTTTTTGGACGATGAAAAATTGTAGAAATCTGAAAATCCAGAGAAACCGCAGCCTATGTATATGTAGTGGTTGTGCAATCACTTGAGCTTCACCGGTCGTCACGTCACGTCATCGTCAGTGGGTTTGAAAAAACTGGACATCCGGGATTTCGGAACCTAGCTAACTCACCCCCTGATATTCAGTGGGATACAGCACCTGATGTTTACAATTAAGTTCGTACCTACGGGATACAAGTTTGTATCGAGGAATATTTTGTAGCGGGGTTATGAGTTTCCACACGCTGCCAGCGGTACATAACCGCGTAGATTAGATAGAACATCGAGCATCCAGATTCAGTGGGATACAGCACCTGATGTTTACAATTAAGTTCGTACCTACGGGATACAAGTTTGTATCGAGGAATATTTTGTAGCGGGGTCATGAGTTTCCACACGCTGCCAGCGGTACATAACCGCGTAGATTAGATAGAACATCGAGCATCCAGTTACAGGGTGACCAAATAAAATCTGAATGGATCTATAACTGATCAACTGATCATACTTGAACGAAAAGTTTTCAAGTTTTGCCAAAGGATTCACCCCAGCAGAAACGAGAAAAAACTAGGGTGCCGGCAGCCTAATCGGGTGACTGGGTTCCGGCACTCTAATATTGAACTCTATATCGGAAAGCTCGACACTATAATAAGGATTCCACCAGTCTAAATCAGGGGAAGTAACCCAATAATTTGTTGAGTTTTCACAATTTTAATACCCTCGCAGAGACGCAACGTGAACGTCGAGTTGACGCCGCATCGACGTGGCGTAGGAAAGCAAAGAGGACAGTCCGAAAAACAAGCTTGACACGAGAACGTCAATATTTCAAAACACATTTTATACCTACTCTTATAATATACTAGGTACCTATATTATTGAAACCTAATATACTACCACACTTCAAAAGCTCAAGTTTAAGCTTATAGTACTATGCTCTAACCTCTCGATGTCTTGGTCCTCTAGTGCTAATACCTCCAGGAAAAATCACAAATCCAGAAGAATGACCAATTTCCCACCATAACTAATGTCCAGGACGGAGCATTATGTTCGTTCAAAAGAGTAGGTGAGAAAAAACTAGGGTGCCGGCAGCCTAATCGGGTGACTGGGTTCCGGCACTCTAATATTGAACTCTATATCGGAAAGCTCGACACTAAGTATAATAAGGATTTCAACAGTCTAAATCAGGGGAAGTAACCCAATAATAGAGTTCTTCCACCCTAAACTTGTGGCACCCTGTCTTTTTTTTTCTCAGTATAGACGTAAACGCATATAAAAAATGTGTTTTTCATTCCAGCGCGGGCATGATGCGAACCCGACGTGAATTGGATGCGTGTTTTTCACTTCCCCTCCTGGCGTATCGCTTCGTGTGAACGCCGCGTCCTAAATTCCGGAAGTGACCCTCGATTAGCATCAAGTACAAAATTGTTTTGCTATTTCTCAGCTAGATGTCATGTTTGTTGAGTTTTCACAATTTTAATGCCCTCGCAGAGACGCAACGTGAACGTCGAGTTGACGCCGCATCGACGTGGCGTAGGAAAAAATAGAGGACAGTCCGAAAAACAAGCTTGACACGAGAACGTCCATATTTCAAAGCACAGTACCTACTCTTATAATATACTAAGTACCTACCTATATTATTGAAACCTAATATACTACCACACTTTAAAAGCTCAAGTTTAAGCTTATAGTACTATACCATACAAACTTGTGCTTTCCAGAAATATACAAGTCGTACAGGATTTCAAAGAAAACTCTACTAGTAAGTACCTAGGTACTTGAGTGCTTGATTTCCTGATGCTTGAAACTGCATGCTCCTTCTTAACATACATAAGAAGGTCTTGACTAGGTATTAAGTATCTAGATAAATATAGGTGCATGATTTTCAGTTTTCTCTCAACAAAATTCGTATAAGTACTTTGCGCTTTAAAAAGGCCCCGTCTACATCCTGATACGGTTTTTGACTTCATTAGTTTCTCTCTCATTGCTTACATTCTTTTTTTTTGGAAGAAGAAAAAATGATAAATTGATGTTAGGGTACTTGGTGCTTTTTTTTTCATAAATTTTAATTTTTTTCCTCTCAACGTTTACTTTTACTGAAAGCTCTCTCTCTCTCTCTCTCTCTCTCTCTCTCTCTCTCTCTCTCTCTTTCATCAACTTGAAATTCAAACTTTAAAGAATTGAGTTGGATTAAAAACAAAAGTGGCAATGTCTTGCTCCATAAAATTATCTACCACTTCGCGCCACGTGCATGGCTGAATTGATGGGGGATAAACTGTGTCAGTTTTCCCTGCGACGTTCTACATACAACAGATGTCCAAATGTATAACACTCAACTAACTCTGCCTGTATTTATACATGATGTTTATACACTAGCAAAACAGGGAGGCGAAATTTCTCCGTTGTTCTTTACATATCAAAGTGGCAATGATCATATAGCCGAAAAGTTTGAAAATCGAGACAAGAGAAAAGAAAAGTTATGGAGATTTCAAGTTTCCAAAATAGGTATTCTCTTTTGTTTCACTTTTCTTTTTTCTGTTTTTATTATTCGACGAAGTTTTTGTCTCAAGATGAGATTTTCATTTTAAAGATACGAAAATAAAAGATATCGTACCTATATGTTTACGTATCTACAGGTGATTCACCTTGATTGTACCGGGTCTGTCACATAAGTACATATTATGTAGATGTGAAAACTCTACTAGTAAGTACCTAGGTACTTGAGTGCTTGATTTCCTGATGCTTGAAACTGCATGCTCCTTCTTAACATACATAAGAAAGGTCTTGACTAGGTATTAAGTATCTAGATATAGGTGCATGATTTTCAATTTTCTCTCGACAAAATTCGTATAAGTATATTAGGTAGTAAGTACCTGATACCTACATATATTTAAAGTTAAATTCTTGCTTTAACACAACTAAAATTGCTTTTATCTCCATTGCTTACTTAAAGTAGTTAAGTAGGGACATATGTCAACATTGGTATTGTTTTCTCGGTATGGTTACCTATACGTATATGTACTATGAATTCGACCTTAATACATCAGCTTTTCCTCACACGTTGAATTGTAGGAAAAGCTGATGTATTAAGGTCGAATTCATAGTACATATACGTATAGGTAACCATACCGAGAAAACAATACTAATGTTGACATGTGTCCCTACTTAACTACTTTAAGTAAGCAATGAAGATAAAAGCAATTTTAGTTGTGTTAAAGCAAGAATTTAACTTTAAATATAGGTATCAGGTACTTACTACCTAATAACCTAATACATATACTTATACGAACTTTGTCGAGAGAAAACTGAAAATCATGCACCTAAATCTAGATACTTAATACCTAGTCAACCAGCTTTTCCTACAATTCAACGTGTGAACCTGTAAACTTTTTATCTACTGCAAAAAAGAGTGGTAAATGAGAAATGAAAGAAAAAAAAACATCTATGTACTTATGTGACAGACCCGGTACAATCAAGGAGAATCACCTGTAGATATTGGGAACAGGTATTTAACCCGCGTAAACCGATGATTTTTACGGGACTAAAGTGGCACCAAAGGATTAGGCTCAAGAGAACAACTGAGATTCCGATATGGCCGGAAAAGCTCAATTTCCCCAATATGTAAAACTTCGACAAGTCACAATATCAATTGCAACGATACAGTTCTTCAATATTTGGGAACAGGTATTTAACCCGCGTAAACCGATGATTTTTACGGGACTAAAGTGGCACCAAAGGATTAGGCTCAAGAGAACAACTGAAAATCCGATATGGCCGGAAAAGCTCAATTTCCGCAATATGTAAACCTTCGACAAGTTACAATATCAATTGCAACGATACAGTTCTTCAATATCTTAGCGTTAGGACCAAATAACTTTGCCACCCTTATGTGGACCACCATCTAACATCAATAAAATTTAAAATATGATTCGATTAGCAATATCTATGACTAAGGGGGTAGGTATCTACTTTCTAATCACACTGTACTTGCAGCCCAGGCTGGAGGTTCCGGGTTTGATGACCAGTGCAGGCAGAAGAAGCTAAGACTGATTCCTTCTCAATTGAACAGGGAACAAGGGCCGGCAACAGGTTAAACTCATACCTTATTTCAGATAAGATCTGTTTGAATAAATTATCATCGCATAATTGATTGTCCTCTGTAATTTAATATTATTAATAGATTCTGTGTATAGCTACATAATTATGTATTCCTAAGAGTAATAATTCTACTTATTGTACATTTATGTTGGTAGCTATACACATTCTATACATTTCAATGAATTCTTTCCCTTTTCAATGGCAAGTGAGCCATCTCCCATGATATCTATTTCACATACAGGGTGACCAAATAAAATCTGAATGGATCTATAACTGATCAACTGATCATACTTGAACGAAAAGTTTTCAAGTTTTGCCAAAGGACTCACCCCAGCAGAAACGATAGATGAGAGAGCTGCACATGCACATCGCATTCATGTTCATAAAATGTCGTCAAAAGATGAGATTCAAAATGGGCATTAGAAACTAGAAAATACTCAGAGGATCTCTAGGACCTCTAGCCTCTCGATGTCTTGGTCCTCTAGTGCTAATACCTCCAGGAAAAATCACAAATCCAGAAGAATGACCAATTTCCCACCACAAGTAATGTCCAGGACGGAGCATTATGTTCGTTCAAAAGAGTAGGTATAGGTTGGTTTTCAGATAAGTAGTACCTTTATTTATTTATTTATTTCAACAGAAAATTCGTCTGAAATGCCCACCCCGGTACTACATAGGTAACTCTAGGTCTTACTCGTAGCATATCAAGAATGTCTTGGTCATAGTACACCTTCTGTAGCTACACGGACGAACTACCTAACATTCGGAATACAGTAGTCTGAAGTATCTGCCCCATTTCCCTACTTTGTATTTCCCGACCGCATGCGACCCTAACCCTTCAGGGCTCCCGATATGGCCGGAAAAGCTCAATTTCCCCAATATGTAAAACTTCGACAAGTCACAATATCAATTGCAACGATACAGTTCTTCAATATCTTAGCGTTAGGACCAAATAACTTTGCCACCCTTATGTGGACTACCATCTAACATCAATAAAATTTAAAATATGATTCGATGAGCAATATCTATGACTAAGGGGGTAGGTATCTACTTTCTAATCACACTGTACTTGCAGCCCAGACTGGAGGTTCCGGGTTTGATGACCAGTGCGGGCAGAAGAAGCTAAGACTGATCAACGAATAAAATTTAAAATATGATTCGATGAGCAATATCTATGACTAAGGGGGTAGGTATCTACTTTCTAATCACACTGTACTTGCAGCCCAAACTGGAGGTTCCGGGTTTGATGACCAGTGCAGGCAGAAGAAGCTAAGACTGATCATCGCATAATTGATTGTCCTCTGTAATTTAATATTAATAGATTCTGTGTATAGCTACATAATTATGTATTCCTAAGAGTAATAATTCTACTTATTGTACATTTATGTTGGTAGCTATACACATTCTATACATTTCAATGAATTCTTTCCCTTTTCAATGGCTAGTGAGCCATCTCCCATGATATCTATTTCACATACAGGGTGACCAAATAAAATCTGAATGGATCTATAACTGATCAACTGATCATACTTGAACGAAAAGTTTTCAAGTTTTGCCAAAGGACTCACCCCAGCAGAAACGA
Source organism: Diaphorina citri (assembly GCF_000475195.1). NCBI lineage: Eukaryota > Metazoa > Arthropoda > Insecta > Hemiptera > Psyllidae > Diaphorina > Diaphorina citri. Next base: position 46,124 of record NW_007378229.1, on the reverse strand, counting down.
TAGATGAGAGAGCTGCACATCGCATTCATGTTCATAAAATGTCGTCAAAAGATGAGAACCTATTGTGTACGGTGCTTGTCATTGTCTGGTCCGGACTAGGTGGCATAGTCTTGACTATTACTACTCTGAGTAGGGCAGAATGAGTATTGGCAGTATGTCTTACCAGTCTTACTAGAGATAGAGGGTCTATAAAGATATGGTTCTAGAATGTTGCCATCAAAAGATCAAACTGAGAAAAGGAAAATCCTATTGAAAGCTTAAACAGAAAGAAAAATAGTGATGGGGTGCCATAAGTTATAGGAAACTTAGGGCGGCAGAACTCTATTATTGGGTTATTTCCTCTGATTTAGGATGTTTTGGAATACTATATTAAAATGGTACGGTGCTTGTCATTGTCTGGTCCGGACTAGGTGGCATAGTCTTGACTATTACTACTCTGAGTAGGGCAGAATGTGTATTGGCAGTTGGCAGTATGTCTTACCAGTCTTACTAGTGATAGAGGGTCTATAAAGACATGGTCCTAGAATGTTGCCATCGAAAGATCAAACTGAAAAAAGGAAAATCCTATTGAAAGCTTAAACAGAAAGAAAAATAGTGATGGGGTGTCATAAGTTATAGGAAACTTAGGGCGGCAGAACTCTGTTATTGGGTTATTTCCTCTGATTTAGGATGTTTTGAAATAGACATGGTCCTAGAATGTTGCCATCGAAAGATCAAACTGAAAAAAGGAAAATCCTATTGAAAGCTTAAACAGAAAGAAAAATAGTGAGGGGGTGCCATAAGTTTTAGGAAACTTAGGGCGGCAGAACTCTATTATTGGGTTATTTCCTCTGATTTAGGATGTTTTGAAATAAAAAAGTGTAGTTTTACGATTTACAACTTACTATTGACGTTTACAAACCTACTGAAGTGTACTTGACTTCCGAACGGGGCAGTTTCGAATCCCGGTCGTGGCGAAAAATTTCAGACCGCCCTTTACAGTACAAAATTACAAATTGGTAAAACAAGAATTTGTGAGTCCTATGCTTTAACGTGAGTAAACAATTTTTGCAATATCTCAAGTACAACACATAACACGTCCCAGTGGGACATCATCCCACTGATTGTTCTAATGAAAGGAAAAGCTCCGATGAGGAATAAACGGAAAACCACACCAAGCTTTACAACTTACACCCAAGGGTAGAAACACACTACTATCACGTCACGTCACGGTACGGCACGTGAACTCAGGAAAAAGTGTAGTTTTACGATTTACAACTTACTATTGACGTTTACAAACCTACTGAAGTGTACTTGACTTCCGAACGGGGCAGTTTCGAGTCCCGGTCGTGGCGGAAAAATTCGGACTGCCCTCTACAGTACAAAATTACAAGTTGGTAAAATAAGAATTTGAGAGTCCTATGCTTTAACGTGAGTAAACAATTTTTGCAATATCTTAAGTAGGTACAACACATAACACGTTCCAGTGTGTCCCACTGATTGTTCTAATGAAAGGAAAAGCTCCGATGAGGAATAAACGGAAAACCACACCAAACTTTACAACTTACACCTAAGGGTAGAAACACACTACTATCACGTCACGGCACGTGAACTCAGGGAAAAAATTCAGACTACCCTTTACAGTACAAAATTACAAATTGGTAAAACAAGAATTTATGAGTCCTATGCTTTAACGTGAGTAAACAATTTTTGCAATATCTTAAGTACAACACATATGTAACACGTCCAGTGGGACATTGTCCCACTGATTGTTCTAATGAAAGGAAAATCTCCGATGAGGAATAAACGGAAAACCACACCAAGCTTTACAACTTACACCTAAGGGTAGAAACACACTACTATCACGTCACGTGACGTCACGGCACGGCACGTGAACTCAGGGGGGGAGGGTCAGAAAGCAGAAAGATGTACTTCAAAGTTTTCCCATAATATTGTAGGTACTTTCGTTCATGATAGCCACACTGCCCTCACGTCATGTGAGTTTATAAGATTGACACAGTTGGCATCTGCAGAGCCAAGTCACCCAAGCCTCTCGAAGGCCGTTTTCTTCAGCAAAGACATCTTAGATGGATTGGAGTTTCGCCTGAGGCTAATAAGCCAATAAAATCTCCATGTTTACTTTGCTCTCTCTCTCTCTCACCTGGTGGAATGTTATGAGGTCAAGGAGGTTCAAGGAATGTATGCAAATGTAAATGTTAGAGGGAATCTTGAAGACCATGGGTATCGAATGTACAGTTATTGGGAGAAATATGTTAACCCTGATTAATACCCCGTGTTATCTGTGGGAACAGGAAGTGCTTTTAACAGACATCCATTCCTGGATCCCTTATTTAGACAGCGGGGGAAAAGGGACTTTTCAGTCTCATCCTAATAGCACCCTAGCAGTACAAATTAATGAGGTATATTCTATTCTATTATGTTCTATTCTACCTTCCCAAGTCCTCAGACCCAATAGCTAGGAAAGTATCTAAAGACTCCGAGAAATAAAATATGCAAAGTATCTTCTCTTCATGAGGATCTAGAGGCTAGATACGGAAAATAGAGCAAGACAACCCTGTGTGGTCTCGATTTGGAAACTTTTTAATACGTTTGATGCAAATTTCGAAAGCTGGCTTTCTCCTATCCTGTCTTCCTTCTCTCTTCGATTTCGGGACGATAAGATCATAGCAGTTACAGTTCCCTCTGTCAAAAACCTCTAAAAAAAAAAGAAGATGCATGATAAATTAACATTCCCCAACTCGAAAAAGGAAGAAGAAAAAGAAGTATTTAAAGTGCTAGAGTACTTACTACATATTTATGTAGCACTCGGTATACATAATAAAATTGATTTTGCCCCATAATAGGTAAGTGCTTTTAACAGACATCCATTCCTGGATCCCTTATTTAGACAGCGGGGGAAAAGGGACTCTTCAGTCTCATCCTAATAGCACCCTAACAGTACAAATTGATGAGGTATATTCTATTCTATTCTATTCCATTCTATTCTATTCTATTCTGTTCTATTCTACCTTCCCAAGTCCTCAGACCCAACAGCTAGAAAAGTATCTAAAGACTCCGAGAAAAATATGCAAAGTATTATCTTATCTTCGTGAGGATCTAGAGGCTAGATACGGAAAATAGAGCAAGACAACCCTATGTGGTCTCGATTTGGAAAACTTTGTAATACGTTTGATGCAAATTTTGAAAAGTTTTTGTTCTCTCATTTAGAAAGTTGGGAAAATCTGGAAATTCAGCGAGGGAAAATCTCGGATGTAATCCTCAAATGAAGAGTTTTCTTCTCATGGTTTTGAAATGACGAAGATTGTGAGCTTAATTACCTTAAATGCATAGTTACCGCTTTACACTTGACCTAGATATTAACTACTAGAAATCTGATATGAACAAAGAGCAAAGATTACAAGGGACAGATTCAGGAATGAAAAACATAAAGAAAGCACACAATCCTGAGTTTTTGGACAACGTTGTTCCGCAAAAGGGATTGATAGTATTGATACTACTTATTCTAACTCCTAAGCTCTTTTTTTACAAGGTTAGATGTTAAATCAACACCAATCATATTACCCATTTATAAGGTTAAGTTCTACAGGCTTTCCGTGTCTTTTTCATTTCCAATAAGTTGGGGAACACCCTGTTTTATACCAAAGTAGCAAAACGAGTGAAACGTAGTTTTTATTTCGCAAAATCTATTACGTTTTGTAGAACCTACCTAGGTAGATATTTGGAAAAACGTATGCAAATACCTACATGACTGGTATGATTGTCATTTCGGTTTGATATTTGACGTACAGAACCTCTATTTAGAACTATAGAACATCCATAGAACTATTATCCCAATCATATTACCCATTTATAAGGTTAAGTTCTACAGGCTTTCCGTGTCTTTTTCATTTCCAATAAGTTGGGGAACACCCTGTTTTAAACCAAAGTAGCAAAACGAGTGAAACGTACCTATAGTTTTTATTTCGAAAAATCTATTACGTTTTGTAGAACCTACCTAGGTAGATATTTGGAAAAACGTATGCAAATACATGACTGGTATGATTGTCATTTCGGTTTGATATTTGACGTACAGAACCTCTATTTAGAACTATAGAACATCCATTGAACTATTATCTATATAGAATCTCCAGGTGACAGAAGTAGATGTTCTTCAGTATACTTCGTCATAATGAGACCATATTGTCAATATGCATCCGTTATAATGGACGATAGGTCTGCAAAATATGGCTGTAGACCGTATGAGTGTATAATAACCAGAACCTATTGTGTACGGTGCTTGTCATTGTCTGGTCCGGACTAGGTGGCATAGTCTTGACTATTACTACTCTGAGTAGAGCAGAATGAGTATTGGCAGTATGTCTTACCAGTCTTAGTAGTGATAGTGCAGTACTGGCACAACTATAGTTGTGCCATGGCCTGCCAGGAAACCACACAAGCACAACTATAGTTGTGCCATGGCAGGGAAAGAGTTAGTTGTTATAAGATGTAAGGAAATCAATTGATGAATATTGTGATGTAAATTGAGACAATAATTGAGAAATTATTATGTAAATGTCTGATAGGTAACTCTAGTATAACTTGTATCTTGTCAGACTGATGTCCTAATTCTCTCTCCCTCTCCCTCTTTCCTTCTCCTCCTCCTTCCAAATATTAGATATATGCTTTATGCTGATAAACACATTTGGATAGCTTCATTTCGAACATCATTTCGCTTCAAGGAGGTACTAAAACTACTCCAGAAAAGCCTGATGTTACTTTAAGAAATGTGGTAAATGTGTCACATCCACTAATTTGGTCAATTCATTTCTATCTGTCTCTCTCTCTCCCTCCCTCTCTGTTCTTCACTCACTCACTCACTCACTTTCATACCATCATCATAAGGCAGATTTTACAGTCCAAAGAGTGTAGTCCAGAGGTTTTCTCATTCTTATCTTCAGAAGATTTCTAAACTTCCTCAAAGCATTAGTTCCCCTAATCTCTAAACTTCTAAGACCCTCAGTCAGATCGAGACAATAATTGAGAAATTATTATGTAAATGTCTGATAGGTAACTCTAGTATAACTTGTATCTTGTCAGACTGATGTCCTAATTCTCTCCCTCTCCCTCTTTCCTTCTCCTCCTCCTCCTTCCAAATATTACATATGCTTTATGCTGATAAACACATTTGGATAGCTTCATTTCGAACACCATTTCGCTTTTTGTCGTAGAGAAATGAAATTTGGTATGCTATCCCGGTATGGTCCAAGGACGCGACTGTAACAATTTGTTAATTTAATATCAAGTTATTAAGATGGTAAAACAATGCAAGAGAGATAATTTGATATTGGGTTCCAGACCTTTCACTCCAAGCTCAGTTCTAGTAAGGACAGCATGGATTATATAAATGAATTAATTTCTTCTACCCCGCGCCGACGATAGCAAAAGTTCCCATAGATCACTGAAGTTAATGAACGTTGCGCGTGGTTAATATCCGATGGGTGACCCTGGACAATCGCAAGCGGCTGACTTTTTCTGGGCCCCACTCAGGCTAAGTGAGGGTAAAACCTTCGTCACCAAAGACCTTGGCAGTCATACAGTGCTGTTAAATACCTCTATCGAACTGTGCCTTGGGGATTGGTACTTACTTACACACCTATAGGATCTTGTTCCAGCAATTGGTACTATTGATTGATCATTCTTATTTTCATATTATCTTTGTACCTAACTGGGCAGTTATTGGAAATGGAAATTTTGCAATGTACTTCTCATAACGAGATAATACGCGGGCTCCTTGATACAGTGTTGTCTATAAGAATAAGCATTCTTAGTAATGACCGTAGCGATTCAGTGAAAGTAGGTCAGATCAGTTGTATGGCATACACTGAAGTGATATGTAAGGTACCTGCGATACCACTGATACCCTATGTGCTATGGGAGATTAGAGGCTTGAATATATTGGCTAGGTCTCCAAGTAAGTATACAAAGTAGGTACTTGGGAGATACCTTTGATAAATAATAAGAAATAATTATTGGCAAAACATAAATGGACAGTTGGACAGAAGGTATTATCGGAACGGCTGGCTTTCTCCTATCCTGTCTTCCTTCTCTCTTCGATTTCGGGACGATAAGACCATAGCAGTTACAGTTCCCTCTGTCAAACGAAAAAAAAAGAAGATGCATGATAAATTAACATACCCAACTCGAAAAAGAAAGAAGAAAAAGAAGTATTTAAAGTGCGAGAGTACTTACTACATACTTATGTATCACTCGGTACATAATAAAATTGATTTTGCCCCAGAATAAAGTGCTTTTAACAGACATCGATTCCTGGATCCCTTATTTAGACAGCGGGTGAAAAGGGACTTTTCAGTCTCATCCTAATAGCACCCTAGCAGTACAAATTGATGAGGTATATTCTATTCTATTCTATTCTATTCTATTCTATTCTACCTTCCCAAGTCCTCAGACCCAACAGCTAGGAAAGAAGGAAAGTATCTAAAGACTCCGAGAAAAATATGCAAAGTATCTTCTCTTCGCACGTGAGTTTATAAGATTGACACAGTTGGCATCTGCAGAGCCAAGTCACCCAAGCCTCTCGAAGGCCGTTTTCTTCAGCAAAGACATAGATGGATTGGAGTTTCGCCTGAGGCTAATAAGCCAATAGAATCTCCATGTTTACTTTGCTCTCTCCTTTCTTCAGCAAAGACATAGATGGATTGGAGTTTCGCCTGAGGCTAATAAGCCAATAGAATCTCCATGTTTACTTTGCTCTCTCCCTCACAATCCTGAGTTTTTGGACAACGTTGCTCCGCAATAGGGATTGATACTTATACCTACTCCTAAGCTCTTTTTTTACAAGGTTAGATGTTAAATCAACACCAATTATATTATCTACCAATTTATAAGGTTAAGTTCTACAGGTTTTCCGTGTCTTCTTCATTTCCAATAAGTTGGGGAACACCCTGTTTTATACCAAAGTAGCAAACCGAGTGAAACGTATAGTTTTTATTTCGCAAAATCTATTACGTTTTGTAGAACCTACCTAGATATTTGGAAAAACGTATGCAAATACATAACTGGTATGATTGTCATTTCGGTTTGATATTTGACGTACAGAACCTCTATTTCACAATCCTGAGTTTTTGGACAACGTTGCTCCGCAATAGGGATTGATACTTATACCTACTCCTAAGCTCTTTTTTTACAAGGTTAGATTTTAAATCAACACCAATTATATTATCTACCAATTTATAAGGTTAAGTTCTACAGGTTTTCCGTGTCTTTTTCATTTCCAATAAGTTGGGGAACACCCTGTTTTATACCAAAGTAGCAAAACGAGTGAAACGTGGTTTTTATTTCGCAAAATCTATTACGTTTTGTAGAACCTACCTAGGTAGATATGTGGAAAAACGTATGCAAATACATGACTGGTATGATTGTCATTTCGGTTTGATATTTGACGTACAGAACCTCTATTTAGAATTATTATAGAACATCCATAGAACTATATTATCTATAGAATCTCCAGGTGACAGAAGTAGATGTTGTTCAGTATACTTCGTCATAATGAGACCATATTGTCAATATGCATCCGTTATAATGGACGATAGGTCTGCAAAATATGGCTGTAGACCGTATGAGTGTATAATAACCAGAACCTATTGTGTACGGTGCTTGTCATTGTCTGGTCCGGACTAGGTGGCATAGTCTTGACTATTACTACTCTGAGTAGGGCAGAATGAGTATTGGCAGTATGTCTAGATAAGTAGTACCTATGTATCCATAACTCAACAACCCAGTAGATTTGTAAATCAGTGGGTAATTTTATGGCTCTCTTGTGACATTTAACTTGGATGAATCTTCAATGTCTTCTTCTATTTTAAACTTCAGAGGACTGGTATCGTTCCTGAAGGGGGACTTCTAATGCCCACGATCACCCACCTTAGCAGAGACTTTCAGGAGTGCCCTGATCACCTTCAGCATTTAGCCCCACAAATAGCCATGGATGAGTTGGAGTTCGGATTCTTAAACATTCCTATTTCACATTCATGTTTCTGAAGCATTTCCATTACAAAACTTCCCAAACTTAATCACCAGAGGTAACTGTTGTAAAACCATTTTGTGTACTCTGGGAAACTTTCCGTTTGCCGCCTCTTGTTACCTTGCGGCATCGCCAGTTGTAATTACTGAAAATTACAAGCGCAAATATTTTTCTTCTGGTAAAGTTAGACGTAACGCGAGACCCAGAACGAAACTTCGACAGGTACGTTCTCTTTGGCGGAAAGTTTTGATGGAAGTAATACCTACTTCTTAAACGAAACTTTTCGCACTCGTGGGATCTCCTTTGAAAGTTTCGCTCATTATTACCACCTTGTCATGCTGTTGTCTTAATGGTTTGTTCACGGTAAGCAGGTTAACACCAGCCTGTTCACACTTCGTCCAAAGTTATATTTCTTCGGGATTTTTCTTCGTTGACAATGTGAACACACTAATTCATTTGTATACGCCTCTAGGCCGCCTTGCGAAAAAAATAATTTGTTGTGGATCCCACTTTTACGGAAAGAACAATCAACGAAGTACTTATTTTTTAAACATACCATAAGATTATGTATGTACCTACTATTAAAACGTACCCAATACTACAAAATCATAAAATTAATTTACAGCAGCATGCGACTCGGTGGAAAATTGAATTTCAAAAACAAGCTCTGTTAGTAGTGGTTAAGTTCAGTGGTTTCAGCAAACTATTTAGCAGAGGAACTATAACAACTATGGAAGCTGTAAACTTCCAGTAAAAATGTTCTTATATTTACTGCCCACACTTGTTAACCCTTTTACTTGGTTATGGTTACATATTTTATTATTATAAAGGCACCACAGAATCTTTTCATTATAATATCTAAAAGTCTTCCATTTTTAACCCGAATTCGTTGCGGAAAATGAGCCTTCGCTCTTTGGAGGAGTGTTTATTTGATGTTTGACAGACTGACTTTCTTTTTACTTTTCTAACGTCCCAGTCTTGACATTGTCTTGATAGTTTTCATATTGTGAATACTTGTGATTTCAATATCACTTTCCCCATCTTGGAAAAGTATCGCGACTTGTCACTTTGACACAACCTGTTTCCTATCGGAAACTTGTAATTTTCCCATGTACTAGTTTCCAAGTGTGGGAAATATTCGAAGGGACATAAAAACTTCGAACTTTTCTGGCATAGCATTAGATAAAATTTATAATCTATCTTTTGTCTTACCCTAATTCTTTCTCATTAACAATACAAGATAATGAAAACTTACTTTCAAGTAGATACTTAGATTGTACTTAGGTTCGGGAACTTATTGTAGACGATTTGAAGTATATATGAATGGTTTATCATACTTTCTGATGTAGGTATTCACTGTTTAGACATTAGGTACTACTTATATCTTAGACATTGTTGCAAATTTCAATATAAGTATAGGTACTTTCTGATGTAGGTATTCACTGTTTAGACATTAGGTACTACTTATATCTTAGACATTGTTGCAAATTTCAATATAAGTATAGGTACATATTCATGTTCTCTTTAGCAGATGTTCTATTTCAGTTCTCATTCATAAGTAGTACGGTCTCACAACCTGTGTCCTAGGTAAATTTTCTTCCCACTTTTTCTTTGACCATTTTTTGTCGTTTTTTCTGTGGAATCTCCATCTATTGCCCTCAGGAAACTGACTGGACCTTTTTTCAAGATCTGAGCTGTTTATAACTTAAGGCAACCAAGGGCTAACTTTCATTTAATCAAACCAAAATGAAATTTAGGAAGTTGAGTTTTGAAAATTAAGTTCGAAGTTTCAACCCATTTTAATTTTGGTCAAACTTTTTATGGGTTCAAATTTTATTGACTTGCTTTTAGTTACAATATTGAGCAATATACCTACCTACACTTTTGTTGAAAGTTGGACTTTTTACTTACTTATTTATATTTCAGAATACATTAAAACTTACATGTGGATAGAATGAATATCAGCCAGCGACACTTTGGGACACTTACCTGTAACAAGAGAGGCAAAAAAAAAATCATAGTTATTTTAAAATTTTGAAAGTAAAAGTAGCTATCTACCTAATTAGTATGTAACCACATAGAATTATCATAATAATTAAATACAGAGGTATTATCTAATAAATTATTCAATAAAGCACCTTAATAATAATAATAATATTAATTACCTACAATAATTAATTATTAATTAATTACCTACAACTAATTCATTCATTTATTTTTGAGGCAGTAAACGGGACCCTTCACATAAAACTCTAAATTTATGTAAATAATATCCAATAAGTCTATTGATAATTGAAAAAAGAATTGATAAAATCGAATTTTAGAGAGGTCCATGAATACGCCTATAGTTCAAGTCCACACTTACTTGACTTTTGACCCCAAGTTTTTCAAATAAATTATTTTATTCAACCCCTGACCTGTAACAATATTAACATCGAAAAACAACCCGTTTTCGTACACAAACACTATATTGTATTTTTTTGTAAAATCGAATTTTAGAGAGGTCCATGAATACGCCTATAGTTCAAGTCCACACTTACTTGACTTTTGACCCCAAGTTTTTAAATAAATTATTTTATTCAACCCCTGACCTGTAACAATATTAACATCGAAAAACAACTCGTTTTCGTACACAAACACTATAGTGTTACCAATACCTCAGATGTCTCTTTCATTGGTAGGTATAGATTTGTAACCAATATCAAGTTTTTCAAATAAATTATTTTATTCAACCCCTGACCTGTAACAATATTAACATCGAAAAACAACCCGTTTTCGTACACAAACACTTTAGTGTTACCAATACCTCAGCTGTATCATTGGTAGATTGGTACCTACTTACACACCTATAGGATCTTGTTCCAGCAATTGGTACTCTTGATTGATCATTCTTATTTTCATATTATCTTTGTAACTGGGCAGTTATTGGAAATGGAAATTTTGCAATGTACTTCTCATAACGAGATAATACCCGCGCTCCTTGATACAGTGTTGTCTATAAGAATAAGCATTCTTAGTAATGACCGTAGCAATTCAGTGAAAGTAGGTCAGATCAGTTGTATGGCATACACTGAAGTGATATGCAAGGTACCTGCGATACCACTGATACCCTATGTGCTATGGGAGATTAGAGGCTTCAATATATTGAAGATCAGTTGTATGGCATACACTGAAGTGATATGCAAGGTACCTGCGATACCACTGATACCCTATGTGCTATGGGAGATTAGAGGCTTGAATATATTGGCTAGGTCTCTAAGTATGTACATACAAAGTAGGTACTTGGGAGGTACCTTTGATAAATAATAAGAAATAATTATTGGCAAAACATAAATGGACAGTTGGACAGTAGGTGTTATCTACCTTGTAAGCGCTAGGCCGCGGGTTCGATTCCCGCCCGGGGCGGATTTTATCCTGATGGGATAATGTTCGTTCTCGATGGAAGCGCTAGGCCGCGGGTTCGATTCCCGCCCGGGGCGGATTTTATCCTGATGGGATAATGTTCGTTCTCGGAACACCTGGCTTTCTCCTATCCTGTCTTCCTTCTCTCTTCGATTTCGGGACGATAAGACCATAGCAGTTACAGTTCCCTCTGTTAAACCTCTAAAAAAAAAGAAGATGCATGGTAAATTAGCATTCCCCAACTCGAAAAAGGAAGAAGAAAAAGAAGTATTTAAAGTGCGAGAGTACTTACTACATATTTATGTAGCACTCGGTATAATAAAATTGATTTTGCCCCAGCCCGATTTTGAAAATTTGGACCGATTGCAATACTTTCATTACTAGTATAGCTCCGCTATACTGTAGTAATAGAAAGTAAAAATGTATGTAACTTTAACAACACTCTTTCTTCTAAAGTTGTATGTCACTGAAAAGATACTGAGTTGCTCAGTCACAATACAGAAACGTTAAGGTACTCGACATAAACAATTACTTAAAGATTCTCATGGGAGACCTTTTCCCATTTTCCCATTTAAACCTGTAGTACACACATACATACGTACAGACCATGGGCTAAAAATCACTTTTTTTGACATCAGGGGATCCCAATAACAATACAAGATAATGAAAACTTACTTTCAAGTAGATACTTAGATTGTACTTAGGTTCGGGAACTTATTGTAGACGATTTGAAGTATGAATGGTTTATCATACTTTCTGTATTAACTGTTTAGACATTAGGTACTACTTATATCTCAGACATTGTTGCAAATTTCAATATAGTTGTACATTGGTCTTGTATGGCCTAGATACCAAGGAATGGTACAAGAAGAAGTCATCAGTAGTTATACATTAATTAACAAAATTGTGATGAGATTTAAAAAAGAAATAAACTTAACCTAAGATTACTACGAGTAGTAGGTATGTTGGTATTGGTGTTACCCAGTACCTACCTCACTATGCGAGTACTAATGGTGTGTTGGTGTGTCATATCATAACAAAGGGAGAAGATTCATGATGGCATGAAATTACATGAACAGAATAAATTTATGATTTCAGTATCTAAAAAATGTATGTAACTTTAACAACACTCATTCTTCTAAAGTTGTATGTCACTGAAAAGATACTCAGTTGCTCAGTCACAATACAGAAATGTTAAGGTACTCGACATAAACAATTACTTAAAGATTAGAATTATTAATAAAAAAAAAGTAAAGAAGAACAAAGTACGCTTCAAAAGTATAGGTACCTATTCATGTTCTCTTTAGCAGATGTTCTATTTCAGTTCTCATTCATAAGTAGTACGGTCTCACAACCTGTGTTTCAGATAAGGTTTTCATTGATCGTAGTTTTATCCTAGGTGACAAGCTTAACAGCCTACTCAACCTCACCTAGCCTTAGAGGGGCCGGGAAAAGCCAGCAGCATGCGATTTCCCAGATGATCACCCAACCCTATACCAACCACAACCACGCGAAACCTCACTTGACTTTGGTTAACCGATGATGAACTAGTTCATTCAACTTGCTATAGTAGCGCTCCTGGCTGAATCCAGAAGATAGAGTCCGACAATTTGATAACGTACTTTGAACAGTAGATACATACATCTACAGGGTGCGCCAGAGAAACACTGACAACGGCTCAGGGTAGGTATGTAGATCTTATTTCCAACAAGGTTCTGTGGGTCATTTTCCTAACTGTGGCTTCTTTTTCTGGCGTACCCTGTATGTATGAACATATGTATGCAGCACCTACAAACGTATCTCTGTATAATTGTACATACATTAGGAAAATGGATGATGCCTGCTTTGTTTACACGCTGCGTAAGGTGTGGTAATTCACCGCCAGGTAAAGAGAGAGAGACAGAGAGAGAGAGAGAGAGAGAGAGAGGGGGAGAGGGAGAGAGAGAAATAGACGTTTGAGTAATTCTACTTGGGTTTACATGACGGTGATAAATCGACGCTTGAAGAGCAAGGTATCTCGATATGTCACAATTTTGAGACTTGTAGAGTTAATCTACGTTCTAGTCATAAGAAGAAATAGAAGAAAAAGGTACAATTGTACATACATTAGGAAAATGAATGATACCTGCTTTGTTTACACGCTGGGTAAGGTGTGGTAATTCACCGCCAGGTAAAGAGAAAGGGAGAGAGAGAGAGAGAGGAGAGAGAGAGAGAGAGAGAGAGAGAGAGAGAGAGAGAAAAAAATAGACGTTTGAGTAATTCTACTTGGGTTTACATGACGGTGATAAATCGACGCTTAAAGAGCAAGGTATCTCGATATGTCACAAATTTGAGACTTGTGGAGTTAATCTACGTTCTAGTCATAAGAAGAAATAGAAGAAAAAGGACGAGGAAAAGAAGAAGAAATAGAAGGCAAAAGAAGAGAGACAAAATAGAAGAAAGTGAAAAGAAGAAGAACCAGAAGAAGAAAGAGAAGAAATTGGACTATGATCATCAAATCATTTTTCTTGAAAGGTTTTAACTAGGTGTAAGGCTTTAACGTACAAGTACCTACGCACCTACCTAACTATCTTTTTTCCGTGCCCGTGAGGTAGGCCACCGGATATCTAATCCGGAATAAAAGAAACTCAGGAACTAATCCTGTTTCCGTCACCGATAATTTGGTTCTCCAGGTACGCGGAAAAAAAAGCTAAAAGCTACCCTACCCTTCTTTTGAAAGGTTTTAACTAGGTGTAAGGCTTTAACGTACAAGTACCTACGCACCTACCTAACTATTTATTTTCCGTGCCCGTGAGGTAGGCCGGATATCTAATCCGGAATAAAAGAAACTCAGGAACTAATCCTGTTTCCGTCACCGATAATTTGGTTCTCCAGGTACGCGGGTTCTTTTGAAAGGTTTTAACTAGGTGTAAGGCTTTAACGTACAAGTACCTACGCACCTACCTAACTATTTATTTTCCGTGCCCGTGAGCTAGGCCGGATATCTAATAGGCCGGATATCTAATCCGGAATAAAAGAAACTCGGGAACTAATCCTGTTTCCGTCACCGATAGTTTGGTTCTCCAGGTACGCGGAAAAAAAAGCTAAAAGCTACCCTACCATTCTACCAATATCAGCATCTTCCTTTTTACCAATATCAGCATTCCGTCCACTAATTTTTTTAATTCATTTCTATCTGTCTCTCTCTCTCTCTCTCTCTCTCTCTCTCTCTCTCTCTCTCTCTATCTCTCCCTCTCTCTATATATATATATATCCCTCCCTCTCTCTCTCTATCTCTCTCTCTCCCTCTCTGTTCTTCACTCACTCACTCACTTTCATACCATCATCATAAGACCGAAGATTTACAGTCCGAAGAGTGTAGTCCAGAGGTTTACTTATTCTTATCTTCAGAAGATTTCTAAACTTCCTCAAAGCATTAGTTCCCCTAATCTCTAAACTCCTATGACCCTCTGTCAGACCGAATATATGTTTATTTACTTTTAGAATTACATAGCACTAATTAAAGAAATGGGAATTATCTGAACAAGCATTATGGAAGATTATATTTTTTAACGCAAATCTTTTAATTAACTCCGTTTGTACCATGTTTTGATACCTATTCTTAATCTTGAATAAAGTTTGAATTTAAAGTGAGAAGATTAGAAGCAGAAAATACAAATAAATTTCTACATTAAATCATAATTTAAGTAAATAATGAAATTCCAAGGGAATAGAGAACTCCAGGTTTTAGGGATCCCACGAAATTGAATCTTGAATCGTGGAAATAAAAACTGGATGAATTCGTTGGTAATTTCAGACATTTCATGAATGAAAATGAAACAGAAATGGAATTGAATGCAAATCTGGTGTTCCTTTATTTACCTTGCTACCTACACTCAGAAAAATCTAGGTTAAGGAGGGAGAAAAGTAAAAAGATGAATTTTGGAGACGAAGGTGTTGGAATGTGGGTAGATGCAAAAAATGAGGTTGGAGGTTCAAGAAACTCGACTGTGGAGGTGTTGGGAAGCATTACACAATACCATCCCTCATTTCTTCCCTCTAGTGTTTATTATCCTCCAAGCATGTTTGGATACTACTGTTATATGGGCACTGTAAGTTTACACTTTTCCTGAAACGCTGGCAGTAACTTTTCGAACAGGTATTTACCTTGCTACCTACACTCAGAAAAATCTAGGTTAAGGAGGGAGAAAAGTAAAAAGATGAATTTTGGAGACGAAGGTGTTGGAAGGTGGGTAGATGGAAAAAATGAGGTTGGAGGTTCAAGAAACTCGACTGTGGAGGTGTTGGGAAGCATTACACAATACACATCCCTCATTCTAATGTTTGTTATCCTCTAAGCATGTTTGGATACTACATATTATATGGACACTGTAAGTTTACACTTTTCCTGAAACGCTGGCAGTAACTTTTCGAACAGTCGATAGTTCCAAAAGTGATGTCACACTTTCAATACTTTGGACACAGTCTGTGCCAGGTATTAATTTAATATCAAGTTATTAAGATGGTAAAACAATGCAAGAGAGATAATTTGATATTGGGTTCCAGACCTTTCACTCCAAGCTCAGCTCTAGTAAGGACAGCATGGATTATATAAATGAATTAATTTCTTCTACCCCACGCCGACGATAGCACGCTGAATGCAAAAGTTCCCATGGATCACTCGAGTTAATGAACGTTGCGCCTGGTTAATATCCGGATGGGTGACCCTGGGCAATCGCAAGCGGCTGACTTTTTCTGGGCCCCACTCAGGCTAAGTGAGGGCAAAACCTCCGTCACCAAAGACCTTTGCAGTCATACAGTGCTGTTAAATACCTGTATCGAACTGTGCCTTGGGAACTTTAGTTAGAAACTGCCCTGCGTGCTGTCGCACGATCTTTTTTTAACGCCATGGAATTCTTGAACCAGGCAAGCCTGGAATGGGTGAAACTGGGCAATCGCATGCTGCTGGCTTTTTCTAGCCCCAATCAGGCTGGGTGAGAGTAAAACCCCCGTCACGTCACCAAAGACCTTTATAGTCATACAGTGCTGTTAAATATCTGTATCAAACAGTGCCTTGGAAACTTTAGTTAGTATTATTAGTACTTACTACTGAGACTTGAATAACTTGGATTACAGAGATTATATATTTTTAAAAACATACATAAACAATCTGCCAGCCTCTGGCTGGTTGCCAAATAAAAGCACAGAATACCAATTAATCAGAGGATATTTGTCTTCAATAGGATTTTCTTTCTAATCACTGAGACATGGATTACTTATTATTTTATTAATTCCGGTCCTAATTCTAACACTTAAGAATACAAAGGGCCATTACTTCTTTCAACAGATTCGTACGTTAGGTAATTATCATTGTGATCATAATTAATTTCTCTCTCTCTCTCTCTCCCAGGTATTAATTTAATATCAAGTTATTAAGATGGTAAAACAATGCAAGAGAGATAATTTGATATTGGGTTCCAGACCTTTCACTCCAGGCTGAGCTCTAGTAAGGACAGCATGGATTGTATAAATCTACCCCGCGCCGACGATAGCACGCTGAATACAAAAGTTCCCATGGATCACTGAAGTTAATGAACGTTGCGCGTGGTTAATATCCGGATGGGTGAAAGAGAAGAACACTCAGTTTCATGAGATTCGGATATAGACCGTCCGGAGATGTCCTACACCTGAGCGCGAGCGCCCTTAAAGTAGAATCCATGGCTATCATCATGGGACTTACTCTGCCCTGCGTGCTGTCGCACGATCTTTTTTTACCGCCATGGAATTCTTGAACCAGGCAAGCCTGGAATAGGTGAAACTGGGCAATCGCGTGCTGCTGACTTTTTCTGGCACCAATCAGGCTGGGTGAGAGTAAAACCCTCGTCACGTCACCAAAGACCTTTGCAGTCATACAGTGCTGTTAAATACCTGTATCAAACAGTGCCTTGGAAACTTTAGTTAGTATTATTAGAACTTACTACTGAGACTTGAATAACTTGGATTATTTTCTTAATTCCGGTCCTAATTCTAACACTTAAGAATACAAAGGGCCATTACTTCTTTCATCGGATTCGTACGTTAGGTAATTATCATTGTGATCATAATTAATTTCTCTCTCTCTCTCTCTCTCTCTCTCCGTGTTGAAAGAGAGAAAGTATTGAATTTAATATCTACCTGACTATTCCATCTCATACGTACCTACCTGTATCATATCCTATGCACCAATATTACCGGAATCAAAATGTTTTGATTTATTTTTTTGTCAAAATTCTGGTTTCTGGTTCCGAGTTGTAACATAATAAACAGATAATCATTCATGGGAATTTTAGGTAAATGTGTCTCTCTCCCTCCCTCAGTAACTCGTATACCTACTGCTCAAATAGTGCTTATTTATACTGCTCAAATGGGACTAAAAAGTCCTTTTAAAATGGTCAGGTAAAATTTCATATGTCTACCAAGCAAGCGCCTTGACCACTACACCACCTAAACAGTTACATAATTGTTGAAAATAAATACATAGGTACCATGTGTTAGAAACATGACATTGTCAAAAATCCTTATTTATAATGATAAAATTTATACCAAATGGTATAATAACATTTATTATTATTAGGGTAGAGGTACCACATTATTGATGTCACCAAACCTACTTGAGATCACGTGTCGGCCAATTTAAGTGTCCTACATTTTTTATGACTTTTTTGTACCTTTAATCAAATTTGGCATAATTTTTACGACCTTCCCAAATTCCACATCCTTCTTTTTAATTTCAAACCTAATTTAACTTTCTTTTCACGAGGTAAGGTTCCTCTTTTTTTTCTCCTTCACTGTCCCTCTTCCTCCCACTCTCTTTCTCTTCCCTTTTCATTTGATTCTGTTCATACAATCTCTTCATTCTCAACTTACTAATCAATTAATTATTTTACCAACTTACCAAGGATGGTAGAGATATGTGATTTTATTGAGAATCCTGGTGCCACAAAGTCCACTTTCTTTTTTCCTCGTTGGCTTTTCCTCATTTCTACTTTCCAGAAATCTCTTCACGAGGTAAGGTTCCTCTTTTTTTTCTCCTTCACTGTCCCTCTTCCTCCCACTCTCTTTCTCTTCCCTTTTCATTGTGTGTGTGTGTCTCTCTCCCTCCCCAATCATTTTCTCCACGTCTTTATTTCTCTTTCTCCTTTTCTCTCTCCCCTTCTCTCTCTCAATCTCGAAGTAAATATATTTGTGTCCTCTCTTTAACCTTTTTTGATTCCCCACGCCTTTCTTTATTGGTTAAAACTTGGAACATATAGGTACCTATTACAGTAGGGATCTTGTCGACATGGAGCTTTGAAGCTTACTGACCACTTGTTAAAAAAGGTTACCGAAAGGTTTAACGTCAAAGAGATTATTGCTTCAGATTTCTTGGAAAACACCTTACTAGGACAAATTTTTCGAGGAACAACTACAACCTCTTCTAATCCAACTCAAGCAAGTTATCACCACCTCTCAGATATTCCCACAGTCTGAGATTTTCTGCAGCAAAAGCAGGTTCCTCTTTTTTTTCTCCTTCACTGTCCCTCTTCCTCCCACTCTCTTTCTCTTCCCTTTTCATTGTGTGTGTGTCTCTCTCCCTCCCCCATCATTTTCTCCACGTCTTTATTTCTTTTTCTCCTTTTCTCTCTCCCTTTCTCTCTCGTTCTCTTTCTACTCTTCTTTCTCTCTTATACATACACACTTTTGTCTGGCCAACAAAAAAATCTTTAATGAAAATAGAAAAACAAAAGGACAGGCAAAAAAAAATAACAAAAGAACAAAAAAATCTGTCTATGATGCTTCTCTCTCTCTCTCTCTCTCTCTCTCTCTTTCTTTCTCTCTCTCTCTCTCTTTCTTTCTCTCTCTCTCTGTTAATTGTGTTTCTTAAGGCTATATCAGCACAAAACACTTTCATGCCAGAATACCAGAATGGGTTTCTGTTGTTAATTAAAAAAAAATCAGCCTCAGGCCAAATTTCGTGACAGAAGAAGCCACTGTCTGATGAGAAGAAAGAAGATGTGAGATGTGAGAGAGATTCATCATGATGTGAGAGATTAATCAACGAACGAAGCAAGCTGCGAATTTTAGAGCGAGATTTTTGTTTGTTTGTTCACCAATAGATAACTACTCTGGAATACTTTGTCCGATTTTTTCGGAATAATATAAAGGTAATTTGCTTCCTAATAATTTTTTAACTCCATCAAGCCTTTTAGGACCCGTAGCCGTAAGTCCCTTCTTAATCTTCTTATGGCATTATTTCTTTTCCTTTAACTCTTCATCACAAACCTGCTTAGCACAAAAAGTATAGCGCTTTTGGACTCTACATTTCTTTTTTGCAAAGATTTTAAAAAGTGACCTTACATTATTCAGTCAGAGGGAGGCTATAAATTAGGTTCAAACATATTAATTAATTATTTTATTTTACTAGAATGTGTTATTTTTGCAGAAAACTAGATACGTAAATAGGTTAACACATAATTATCGATGCGTGTTCTCTGTACTGGATTGGATTTACAAATATCAAAACTATGTATATCAGAATAGATTAACATTGCAGAAATTTATTTCTTTTCCTTTAACTCTTCATCACAAACCTGCTTAGCACAAAAAGTATAGCGCTTTTGTACTCTACATTTCTTTTTTGCAAAGATTTTAAAAAGTGACCTTACATTATTCAGTCAGAGGAAGGCCAGCATAAATTAGGTTCAAACATATTAATTAATTATTTTATTTTACTAGAATGCGTTATTTTTGCAGAAAACTAGATACGTAAATAGATTAACACATAATTTTATTATCGATGCGTGTTCTATGTACTGGATTGGATTTACAAATATCAAAACTATGTATCAAGTATAGGTACCTATTCATGTTCTCTTTAGCAGATGTTCTATTTCAGTTCTCATTCATAAGTAGTACGGTCTCACAACCTGTGTTTCTGATGAGGCAGAGATTGCCTTCGAACCTTAGATGGTAAAGGTCTATTTTTGTTTTGTTTGTTTGATAGGTGCTTAACTTCACTATACTTACGTATCCTAATATAAGGTTTTCATTGATCGTAGTTTTATCCTAGGCGACAAGCTTAACAGCCTACTCAACCTCACCTATCCTCAGTTGGGCCGGGAAAAGCCAGCAGCATGCGATTTCCCAGATGATCACCCATCCCTATACCAACCACGCGAAACCTCACTTAACTTTGGAGAACCGATGATGACTAGTTCATTCAACTTGCTATAGTAGCGCTCCTGGCTGATTCCAAAAGATTAAGACCGACAATTTGAACACATTTCTGATAGATGATAGATCCACCAACAACAGGTTCTAGTGTTCTAGATCAAAGAAATCTTTATTAATCCGGCTGGCCTCCCTAAAATGGATGTTAATGATGTTGTTTGCATAATAGCATGTTATAATGTAATTTAATCATAGACATCATAAAAATCTAATCTAAGAAATCACAACAAGTGGGTACAAAAATACAAAATTTAGATTTGCATAGGATAGGTACTGAGTTACTGAGATTTGCATAGATACATATGTGTAAAGACTGAGTGAGTTATAAAAAAGGGTTTTAGCTGTACTGACTAAACGGTTAAAGATATTCAATAGGATAGGGAAAGTCGTGTGATGTTAACACTAGAATTTTTGAAAAAATACACTCTGTAGAATGTAGAGGTGCATAGGATAGGGAAAGTCGTGTGATGTTAACACTAGAATTTTTGAAAAAATACACTCTGTAGAATGTAGAGGTGCAGAGCCCTCTGCAAATTTTGCAGAACCAGGGCCCTGACTGTATACCTTCACACTAGAATTTTTGAAAAAATACACTCTGTAGAATGTAGAGGTGCAGAGCCCTCTGCAAAGTTTACAGAACCAGGGCCCTGACTATATTTCCTGATTGAGAACACATTTCTCTTTGCAGTTAACCAGACTCGGAACGAGCCTCTTGATTTTATTATTTTTATTACTCTTTTCCGAGTTTATTATTTTTATTGTTAAATTATATGTGTATGCTCAACAGGGCCCTGACTGTATATTTCCTGATTGAGAACACATTTCTCTTTGCAGTTAACCAGACTCGGAACGAGCCTCTTGATTTTATTACTCTTTGCCGAGTTTATTATTTTTATTGTTGAATTATAAATGTATGCTCATTTGACGTGATTTTTTATTTCTTTTTTTTTCAAATACGTATTCCGCAAATGTAATAGAAAGTCGTGTGATGTTCACACCAGATTTTTATTGTTAAATTATATGTATGCTCAATTGACGTGATTTGCTTGTCTGTGTAGGTAATTTCCTCTTGTCAAACAACATTTTATTGAAGTCTTGTGAGAGTACTTGCTGGTTGATTCTTTGCATTGTATTATTGATGCTTCTGTTCAACTTGCTCAAGTCTTTGAGATGAAGATAAAATATGTTAGGTAGGTACCCACTTCTGATATTGTTGGTGATTCAAGATGTTGTACTTGGCTCAAGTCTTTGAGATGAAGATAAAATATGTTAGGTAGGTACCCACTTCTGATATTGTTGGTGATTCAAGATGTTGTACTTGGTTAGTTGTTATAAGATGTAAGGAAATCAATTGATGAATATTGTGATGTAAATTGAGACAATAATTGAGAAATTATTATGTAAATGTCTGATATAGGTAACTCTAGTATCCAACTTGTATCTTGTCAGACTGATGTCCTCTCTCTCTCTCTCTCTCTCTCTCTCTCTCTCTCCCTCTCCCCATTTCCTTCGCCTCCTTCCAAATATTACATATGCTTTATGCTGATAAACACATTTGGATAGCTTCATTTCGAACACCATTTCGCTTCACGGAGGTACTAAAACTACTCCAAAAAAGCCTGATGTTACTTTTAAGATGTGGTAAATGTGTCACATCCTTGAAGCTTACTGACCACTTGTTAAAAAAGGTTACCGAAAGGTTTAACGTCAAAGAGATTATTGCTTCAGATTTCTTGGAAAACACCTCCAACTCAAGCAGGCTATCACCACCTCTCAGATATTCCCACAGTCTGAGATTTTCTGCTGCAAAAGCAGGCATGTTTGTCTTTCTGCTTCAGTTCCCACCAGAGGAGTAATTAACAGGTGTTGTGCATTCCTAGAGGTGTGTTTTCCCAATGGTCCGTGCACAATATGCACCTAACAAATCCAGTCACGTACATAAAAGCCCGGTACACGGGCTATGACACATCTCCCAAGTTGATCTTTCAACGAATGGCCCTCTAACATGGTCTTCCAACTACAGTTACGTGTGTATATGTGTATACGATATATGCGTAAATTTCAGGTCCAAACGAATGAAATTTTTGCAAATATGGCGTAGACAGTTTACACATGATCTGTCGAAAGGTTGAAAGACCATCTGTCAACAGACTAGACTAAAAGAACGACGATTCAAGATCTTCTCTCAGTAAATACCAAAGTCCTTATATTTACATGCCACATTTCTTTGTGTTTAACAACCGGACTCGGAGAGGTAAGTAACAGACTAAGCACTTGGGAGACATGTAGAAGCTTGTGTAAGGGCCCTTATGCACCTAACAAATCCAGTCACGTACATAAAAGCCCGGTACACGGGCTATGACACATCTCCCAAGTTGATCTTTCAACGAATGGCCTTCTAACATGGTCTTCCTACAGTTACGTGTGTATACGATATATGCGTAAATTTCAGGTCCAAACGATTGAAATTTTTGCAAATATGGCGTAGACAGTTTGCACGCAACGATCTGTCGAAAGGTTGGAAGACCATCTGTCAACAGACTAGGCTGAAAGAACGACGATTCAAGATCTTCTCTCAGTAAATACCGAAGCCCTTATATTCTTTGAAATATTGTGTTTAACAACCGGACTCGGAGAGGTAAGTAACAGACTAGGCAGTTGGGAGACATGTAGTAAGTAGCTTGTGTAAGGGCCCTAATAGGGGCCACGTAATTAATTAGGTGACATGTGGTACCATGTGTACCGGTCCTAATAGGGGCCACGTACTTAATAGGAGCCACGTAGACTCCAGAGGATGCTTGACATTCTTCGTCGGGATGCTAGCAGTCATTGCACCTTGGTATTGGATTAGGTTTCATGCTGAGCTGCTTAATGCTTACTCTAGAGACTCTCATTTTATTCAGTACCTACAAATAACTTCGAGACCTTGGATTAGGTTTCATGCTGAGCTGCTTAATGCTTACTCTAGAGACTCTCATTTTATTCAGTACCTACAAATAACTTCGAGACCTATATAATGTTTCTGCCACTAGACGCTAAAACATGGTATACAAGTGCGAAGCTCTCAATGTACTAAATTATTACTGAAACAAAACAAAACACATCTGCTATCCGTCTAAAAATCAGAACATGGGCACATCTAAAGGAAAAGGCCGTTTCAGCCAAACGGACTCAAGGGTCAAATTTGGATATTTGATATAATCGATACTCCTGCAAAAGATAACAAAGTAAAAAGAGGAAATTCGAAGCCAATCCTTCAGGCTAAAATGTAAGAGAAGTCAAAGACTGGTAGGGTCTATCAAAGGTGTTTCTCAATTTCGGCATCGGCACCTCCATCTCTCCTCCATGCAACCTATTTATTATCTTCCAATTTTATATCAAGGTTTCCCCCCCGGGCTGTTTTTGATTGGACGTCATAATTTATTTTCATATTGAAGACTCGCATCAAATATCAGGTTGCTTTGATGAAAATATTACGATGTGTCGGGACCTTAAACTTCGGCTTGGGTTACGTTATAGATTGCTACTTAAAACAAAGTTTAGCTCGTATCCATTTCGGCGAGAAAACAGGTTCTCCTGCTACTTTGTGATCTTATTTGTTTCAGTCCTTATGACAAACTCATCTAAAGATATAAAGATCAGGTGGATGACTTATTTATGTGACTAGTTGCTCAGCTTAGGTGATTGGACGATATAAGTTTTACCTGTTCCTGCTATAACTACTTTGTGATCTTATTTGTTTCAGTCCTTATGACAAACTCATCTAAAGATATAAAGATCAGGTGGATGACTTATTTATGTGACTAGGGGTTCTCCTGAACTTTGAGTCGATTTTTATGCTGGAAACAGTTAGGTTTTACATTTCTTCATCTATTAATAAAGGCGGTATTAGGTTATTACTGGATTGAAATTTTAGAAAGATTAGGGCTTGATAGTAGATTATTAGGCCTTGACATTAGAGTTACAAGCTGGAAGCTGGTTCTGTTAAAAATACATAGATCTACAAAAGTAATGTTAATGTCCTAGATTTTAACAGCTGGACCCATAGGTAAAAATAAAATTGAATACGCTCTCTATTCACTTCAAAATTTTCGTATTGACAACACATGGATATACTGACATACCCGTGTGTACCTTCGTGGCATGGTGGTGGACTGCAGGAGACGATAATACATTGATAAACGTATATGATGAAATAACATCACTCATGACAAAAAGAAACAATATTGTCATTTTTGACAACCTTTCGAGTGTATCTTTCAAGAGGCACCACCGTGGAATAAACAATAACATGACTGTAACCGACAGCATCCTGGATTAGAGGGGCTTTTGGGAGATGAGAAGAAAGTTAGAATAGGGAGATGGTCCGATAGGTATGGAATATGGAATGTAGACAGCATAGGAGGAATAAATAAAATAGCTTTCTAAACAGTCTAAACACAGGGGGTAGGTTACGTATTAAATACAACAACAATGAGAGAAAAAAATGTTGTTGTTGTTGTTGTTGTTGTTGTTGTTGTTGTTGTTGTTGTTGTTGATGTTGTTTTCAAATGCTCGGAGTTGACTATTAGGTCATTTTCCCTGAAAAAAAAATCTAGGTACGTAGGTACCTCCATAGTTACCTATTTAGTAGGTGGTATCTATGCCTATGTACAATAGTACATACTCGTACATATCAGAAATATCATCAGGATTCAGGGGAAAAATGTCCTATATTGT
Organism: Diaphorina citri; assembly: GCF_000475195.1. Taxonomy (NCBI): domain Eukaryota; kingdom Metazoa; phylum Arthropoda; class Insecta; order Hemiptera; family Psyllidae; genus Diaphorina; species Diaphorina citri. The sequence continues at coordinate 20,755 of NW_007378229.1, read as the reverse complement.
TTCCCTGTTTCTCGTATTAACTATACATTTTCTTTCTATTATTTACATACTTGCATAATATGAACATGGACGATGGGTTTTTGCTGAGTTATTCATGTGTGTAGGTGTAGGAGTATGCCCATAATATGTGCAATTCAATTTCTAAGTATTCCTATACCATAAACACAGGTATGATGTTCACACCAGATTTTTTTACATAAAGCTAAATCAAAATTTTGAAGGTGTACCTTCAAAATCAAGCCCCCCCAAAAATTTAGGCCAGAACCGCCTATGAATAAAACCTGGAGAGCTAGGCCACTGTCATGACCACTACAGAGATTGCTTTCATATTGATGTCGTTTTTCAAAAGGACTTTTTGGTATTTTTTTGGCAGTTATTTTCTCTTTCCTCAAACAAGTTCCAGTAACCTATGACATTCTAGCATTTGCATCTAGTGAAACTCTTGTCCATCTTCCATTTATGGCTGCATTTTGGAACATGTTGCTGGAAAAACAGGTTTCACCTCTTGAGAACTTTTTAAAGGAAGTTGCAAGGATGACTTGAAGAGAGTTAAACCTTGTTTATATTGCCTGGATGTTTAGAAAGTTTCAAGTGTAGCTTCTTGAGTATTTTCTAGCGTTGAGGTTACCGACCTGGCAGTTCAAGTTGTAGTGGACGATGAGTGTTATAGCTGTTTTAATAAAAAGTTACACGCTACCTTAACATAGTTAGGTATTTTTCATTAGTATTTGCTCCAATAAGTTTCTTCTCTCCAGTTGGTTGGAAGATACAAGATGGAACGGAAAATTGAAATTTATGATAATGAAGAATACCTTTTTGCTAAATACATAGCTTTTTATCGAAATACAAAAAAGTAGGATTTGCTCCAATAAGTTTCTTCTCTCCAGTTGGAAGATACAAGGTGGAACGGAAAATTGAAATTTATGATAATGAAGAATACCTTTTTACTAAATACATAGCTTTTTATCGAAATACAAAAAAAGTAGGTATATACCTAGAGTAAGTACTACCTAACGTCTAATGCATCTTTCTCCTTTTTTTACCTTTTTATGATCACGCATCATTGTACAATGTTCATTTTTATATAGAAAAGTATTCCGACGAAAAAATGGTATCCGTCTATCCGATGAAAGAACAAAAAATTCTGTTCAGTCATTCGAGGAATTCAAAGATTCAAACCCAGGAGTTTTACAGGCGTAATGTTCTTGTTGAAACAATAATCTTACGGTAGACGTGGACTCCTATCTGGAGATAGAATCATTGGGGAAAAAAAATAATTAAAGAGATACCTACCTAATGATTTTCCTTTCTTCTTCTTTTTTTTTTTCATTTTGAAAATCCCATACACGAGTAAGTAGGTAACCATGTAAAAGAAATACGTGCACGTGCATTTGCCCTGTGTGTACCTGTGTATCTCATGCTAAATGAAATAAAGTTCAAACCTTACACTCACCTTTGTGGTTGGCATGGTTAGAAATGTGGCAATTCCAGCTCGCACCCTATTCTTAACACCTCTGACAGTTCCTTTAGAACTTTTGATTGTAGAAGTTGCTGAGCTGGTCATTCCATCCAAATTTTTATATCCTGCAAAGTAGTCATCTTCTTCATTCTGTTGCGATTTCTTGGCATCATCTGTATCGAAATTATTCTCATTGAGATGGAATTTATAATGTTGATCATCTTCGTAATGAATACAATCTCTTCATTCTCAACTTACTAATCAATTAATTATTTTACCAACTTACCAAGGATGGTAGAGATATGTGACTTTATTGAGAATCCTGGTGCCACAAAGTCCACTTTCTTTTTACCTCGTTGGCTTTTCCTCGTTTCTACTTTCTTGAAGTATAAATATATTTGTGTCCTCTCTTTAACCTTTTTTTGATTTCCCACTCGTAATGAATCTCTTTGCGTTTGAATTTCATCTTGGTTAATCCGGTGTGATGATCTCTAGAATTACTTATTACTAACTTTTCAACTCCATCACTGACAGAATTCTCACTAACACAATTTTCATTGTTGTTTATATTCACCATTTCACTATCACTGGATGTTTCATTACTCACACGAGGCACGGATTCACTGATTGCACTTTCGGTTATACCTACAGACTCAAACTCATTTGGTGCTGAGGTGTTTTCTTTGTTAACAAAGGTTAAATTGGATGTTTTCTTTAATATTGGTACTATTTTAGTGACAGAAGTACATTTTTTATTATGAATTACTTTTTCTTGTTCACTTATTTGGTTTACACTTGAACTATTTTCTTTAGATTCACAACTATTGTTAATATCATGAAGAACAATTTTCCTATTAAAGCTTACTTTAGATACATTTAATTTACTATCATTATTATTACATTTAGATTCGTTTCCTAAAATTTGTTTTTGTTCAAAAGCGTTTAACTTTTCTATAAAACTATGCTTACTATTATTTACTTGAGCATCAAAGTTATTGTTACTTTTTACTAACAAATTATTTTCATTGATGGTTACAATTTTCTGTGAGAATAGCTTTTGCTTTTCTTTGAAACTTGCTTTGAAGTCGATGTTGCTATCGTCCTCATGTTTCTTGCTGTCGGTAATTTCCTCCAACTCACTGCTGTTCAGTGAATCACAGCTGATTTCATCGTCACTGTTAATGCTGCTCCCGGCAACACTGGATCCTTCAGAGGAGAATGTTACAATGGATTTCTTCTTGGGTAGAGGAGGAGGTGTACTGCCGTCTAAATCACTACACGTTCCACTATCCAATGTATCACTAAGCGAGGATTGCGCACTAGATTTTGACCTCAAATCACTAAATCACTAGATTTGCCAAGAATTCACTAAATTTAGTGAAAAATCACTAAGTCTGGATACACTGTTGAGCTTTATATCTCCGATGAATAATGTGTCGTGTCAAATTCAAATAGCGTACCAGCCTTACATTCACATCATTGTGCAAAGTCAAAGTTTTGTCACGTCACAGTGAAAAGTGAGCAAGATTTTGATATGCCTCCCTTGCTGATGTCAAATGTCGATAGGGTGCTCCAAAGAACTTCTTCTTTTTGTGATTCTGCATAAATATACGATTATGCGCTATGTTTGTTGACTTGAACCACAGTTGGACGAGGAAATTAAACATGGAGGCAATGACATTTTGGAATCTCTCTCATTTACTACTGCCTTGGATAGGTAGGTAATGTAACACTTGACTTGAGCCTCAAAGGAATCTTTGACGAAAGCTGTTGAACTCGATTGTAGCCTTGTTTCGAGTACCTACTTACCTGTACCTACCTACCCTTGAGCCTCAAAGGAATCTTTGACGAAAGCTGTTGAACTCGATTGTAGCCTTGTTTCGAGTACCTACTTACCTGTACCTACCTACCCATTTTTCGTATACGGGAATCAAAATTTCATTTATAAATTCTGACGATTTCAGAGGACATTTAGAACGCCCTGTACAGAACACTCCCACCACCATTCCACCTGTGTTGAGTTATGATACTCCGGTCTGCTGATTACAACCGATAGCTTGTTACTTGTTACGTCAAATTACTCCAAAGAGTTAAACATAGTTTATTGCTGCTTGCTGGAAACCGAAAATTGCCAAATTTCTTCATATAGGTAGGAGTAGAAGAAGAAAACAAAAATAACATTGGATCTTTGTCTAACATATCATTATTCGAATGATCCAATCGTTATGACATTTCCTCCGTCATTTGACGTCGTACCTCGATCATTGGTACTCTGTCATTTGATAACACATATTTCAATTGCACCTAAGAGTAGGTACTCCAAATTTTACTAGAGTTCCACCTATCCGCCCATCACCAAACCTGTCATTAAGTTGAAGGTGCGCATCACGAAGGAAATATCCAGAGCGGAAAATGTAGGAAACAAAACCAGACCTCGAGAGGCTCACCAATTCACTTTCAGAATCTTGCAGACCCATTTTTCGTATACGGGAATCAAAATTTCATTTATAAATTCTGACGATTTCAGAGGACATTTAGAACGCCCTGTACAGAACACTCTCACCACCATTCCACCTGTGTTGAGTTATGATACTCTGGTTAATCCTCTCACACGTCATCACCTTTGAGCTTTGAGATGAAGATGTTTATCACTATGATAAACTTAAGCTCAGTTTTACATCTGTTCTACATCTCCCTATTACTCGTATGTATCGTATTAGGCCTGCTGCACATTGGAAGTGTAGTCGCGCGACACCACCTGAAAATCCAAAACTATAATATTTGCATAGATATTTCACAGTCCATGTATAGAAGACCTTAGTCGCGCGACTCCAGTGAGAGAGATCTCCGTCTTCATAGGTTTAGATTTTCAGGCGGCATCGCGCGACTCCGCGCTACTAAAAGTTGCGCGACTACAGTAACAGGTCCCATAAGCGACAGGCCTTATTGAGCTCGATACGTTTGTCATCAGCATTACTCGTATGTATCGTATTGGGCCTGCTGCACATTGGAAGTGTAGTCGCGCGACACCACCTGAAAATCCAAAACTATGAAATTTGCAAAGATATTTCACACTCCATGTATAGAAGACCTTAGTCGCGCGACTCCAGTGAGAGAGATCTCCGTCGTCTTCATAGGTTTAGATTTTCAGGCGGCATCGCACGACTCCGCGCCACTAAAAGTTGCGCGACTACAGTAACAGGTCCCATGAGCGACAGGCCTTATTGAGCTCGATACGTTTGTCATCAGCTTTATGGATATTTAGATACTCGTAATCTAGATGTGTTTTGGTACGTTAAATTCCAGACATTTGTTCAGCATTGTAGATGTTATTGTCGTATAGTGAATTCCATGCATTTTTCATACGTACATCATCATTGTACGTTAAATTCCAGACATTTGTTCAGCATTGTAGATGTTATTGTCGTATAATGAATTCCATGCATTTTTCATACGTACATCATCATTACACGTCGGTACTCGGTAGACGACGAGTAATTTGTTGAACTTTGTACAAATATTTCTCTTGTTTACATTTTGTTTATCTGTAAGCTTCAGACATTTCTCAACGTAGTGTTTTCTAAAATGAGAGATACTTGTAAATTATTACTAGTAGGTACCTTGAGTATGTCAAATACTTTACCGTCATACCTAGATACTATGTGCATACTTACTACCGACTCATACTTCTCTGAACAACGTAGTGTTTTCTAAAATGAGAGATACTTGTAAATTATTACTAGTAGGTACCTTGAGTATGTCAAATACTTTACCGTCATACCTATATACTATGTACATACTTAATACCGACTCATACTTCTCTGATGTGTGTGTCTACTTTGTGATCTTATTTGTTTCAGTCCTTATGACAAACTCATCTAAAGATATAAAGATCAGGTGGATGACTTATTTATGTGACTATAGTTGCTCAGCTTAGGTGATTGGACGATATAAGTTTTACCTGTTCCTGCTATATCTAATGGACTTAGAAGACTGCAGTTACAAGCTGGAAGCTGGTTCTGTTAAAAATACATAGATCTACAAAAGTAATGTTAATGTCCTAGATTTTAACAGCTGGACCCATAAAAATAAAATGGAATACGCACTCTGGTTTTGATGTCTTATCTCTCGCTATCTTTACGAGTATTTTTGATTTTACCAGAAAGAACTCGGGCTCAGTTTCAAATCCTGTATCTGTCGAACCAAAAGAAAAAGTTATTTTGGTGTTGTTTCGCACGTATTTTACGTGATAGGTGGTACACAAGTACATAATGGTCATAGTAGATTGTGTCAGCGCTAATCGCTAACAGTTTTCAGCTAATTTTGTTCAACATATCTCATTACAAGAGCATGAACATACGTTTATAAACTACACAGAAACCAATAAACTGCATTAAATATGAACAAGCTAGACAGTTACATTATTATTACACATGGGTAGGTGAGCACGTTATTACACGGGCAATTATACCTACCTAATTATAACTGGAATGCAACTGCAGTTATGCTAAGAAACGCTATACTGCCTACTTTATTATTACAATGTCTATTTTATTAGTATTACACCTTACTACCATATGCCTGTTGCATAAAGCTATAAAGTTTAGCCAAGAGGAAAACGAGAAAAACTGTGTATAACTTGTATTGCATAACTTCGTCTAACTGTGGAAGTGTGGAGTTATAACGAGTGTAGATAAGTTGATGGAACTTTGGGAAAGGTAGGTACAAACCCCAAGGTTGATCTCTCAAGGAAACTCATAAGTATAAAAATCGTTTCATCAAAATCCTTGAAAAGTATGTTTACAAAAAAAACGCTGTAACTCATCGAAAAAAAAAAGTTATCACTGCGGTTCAAACGCTGGAAGATAGAGCACACCAAGCTCTATTCAAAAAACCGTTTTACGCAAGAAGGGCAAAAAATCCATATTTCCCTTTTTGCACCCAGCTCCTCAATTTTATTTGAGAAAATAGCACTAGCCTTCTTCAGGTAGGTACCTACATACCTGACTAGGTACTTCAATAATTATGTCTGTAATTTACTTCCTCCAATTATTCCTACATCTTGACTCAGATAGGTATGACAATCTTATATAACGATCGAAAAAATCTCGTCCCATTGCCATTTATTAAGTGGAAGTATCATGTAAAACATTATTGTATTAAATGCCATGCTCCAAGTTCCTAAAGATAAACCGCCTGTTCTAGTGTTCTATTAGATGAGGTTAGGTAAGAAACAACATAACAAAGAAGTGTCCAGGTATACTAATATTTCACTTTCTAATCCCTGATGAATTCATGGAACATTGAAAAGAAAGTTGAAAACTTCCCAGTACCAACAAAAATAGAAATAAAGGTAATGTTATGTAATGAAAAACAGAAATGGAACTAATTTTGAACAAAAAGCACAAGACTTTGGACCTTTCAGGGTATAAAGGATTTAGGGGTGGATTTTAGGGGTAGTTTTATTCTAATTATTAAGGTATTAACATGATGTTTCATGTTTTTTAATCATGTTGTAGAATGTAGAGTTTGTAGAGTGTAGACATCAGGGATCTCTGGAGACTATAGAAATACACAGGCCAGAAACTACAAAGGTTTGTTCTTACAAATAATGAGAGAGGGAGAGAGAGAGGGAGGGAGAGAGGAGGGAAGAGAGAGAGGGAGAGAGAGCTTACAAAATGCACAAAAATATAAAATTACCTAGGTTGTTATTGTTACAATAAAGGAAATTAGGAAATATGTAGAGAGAAGGAGGTAAAAGTCTTTCTAAGTAAGTAGATAATTAATAATTACTGACTATTTTTACCGTCGGCCGAGGACTGGTTTGTCCTATTACGCGAACAAATAAAGAAGGTCTTTATTTGTTTTGATTTAAATAAATCATTACTTTAATTCCTATCCTATTTATTCCAGTACTTGAGCAAATTATTCACATGGTTTCATCTTACCGGTTTGTGAGTAAGTTACATTTGTCTGAACTTAAGTTGCCTGATCTTAAGTTTATGTTACCTGCTCTTAAGTATTCCTACAAACATGTTCTACCCACATTTGAAAATAAAAACGAGCACACTGAATAATTTATTAAATAAAATCATACTAGCTGAATTTATTAAATAAAATCATACTATTCCGCATGGCAATAAATACGGCATGAGCTAGAATGTATGAAATTGCAAATTATTATGCAGAATAGCTGCACGTTTTCAGATGAACATTATTGTAATACCACAGTGCGTCTGTCATTAGATTAACCCAGTAGGTATCCTGTGTCTATTTTATGACCCTTAAGGAAGTCTCTATTTTCTTTCTTCTCTTTTATTTGTGTCTCTTTGAGGATGGTAATTTGGCACATCCACTGATTAGCGGATGTGCCAAAATCACCAGAAATAAATTATTTATGTAGTGTTTTGATTGGTCTTATCTTCCTCTCTTTCTCTTTTTCTTCTTCTTCTTCTTCACTCTTCTCATGGGGAGAGAGAGATTTATGAAATACTGATAGAATCAAATTTTACCTCCTGTTTAAACTCGTTGGACTAGATGAATAATTTATTAAATAAAATCATACTAGCTGAATTTATTAAATAAAATCATACCATTCCGCATGGCAATAAATACGGCATGAGCTAAAATGTATGAAATTGCAAATTATTATGCAGAATACTTGCACGTTATCAGATGAACGTTGTTGTAATACCACAGTGCGTCTGTCATTAGATTAACCTAGTAGGTATCCTGTGTCTATTTTATAACCTTTAGGGAAGTTTCTATTTTCTTTCTACTCTTTTATTTGTGTCTCTTTGAAGATGGTAATTTAGCACATCCACTGATTAGCGGATGTGCCAAAATCACCAGAAATAAATTATTTTTGTAGTGTTTTGATTGGTCTTATCTTCCTCTCTTTCTCTTTTTCTTCTTCTTCTTCTTCTTCTTCACTCTTCTCATGGGGAGAGAGAGATTCATGAAATCATAGGTAACTGCTCACATGTAAAATGCAACTATAGTAGATGTGATGGATACCAACATCATCAATCAAAGCTCACCAGTCTTGTCAGTAGAATTATTCCTACAAGTGAGCAGCAAGGAGACAGTAGCATTAGCTAGGGGAAAAAAATATCAATTAAAGCTCACCAGTCTTGTCAGAAGAATTATTCCTACAAGTGAGCAGCAAGGAGACAGTAGCATTAGCTAGGGGAAAAAAAATTGGAGCCTTGGTTCTTCTTGGAAAGCAAAGAAGAAATTACTATATCTCGTATCCTTGTTTCCTAAAGTGGTTCGTGATTCCTCTTTGGATCCATTAGTCTCGCCAACAAAGAGGTAATTTAAACCAAAGAGGTATGCTATGTTATGTTATCATTAGATGCCGAACATTAAGATAATACTCGTAGAGGTTCGCTTTATTAGGGCCACATTCTTCAGATTTGCCAAATAGAACGAACTCAGCAGTATAACTGGAATGCAACTGCAGTTATGCTAAGAAACGCTATACTGCCTACTTTATTATTACAATGTCTATTTTATTAGTATTACACCTACCTACCATATGCCTGTTGCATAAAGCTATAAAGTTTAGCCAAGAGGAAAATGAGAAAAACTGTGTATAACTTGTATTGCATAACTTCGTATAACTGTGGAAGTGTGGAGTTATAACGAGTGGAGATAAGTTGATGGAACTTTGGGAAAGGTAGGTAGGTAGGTAGGTAGGTAGGTACAAGGTAAATCAGTAAACCCCAAGGTTGATCTCTCAAGGAAACTCATAGGTATAAAAATCAAAATACCTAACTACTCAACCAAATATGTGTGTTACAATCGTTGTGCTGTGAGGTTTCAACTCATTAACCTCCTACAATTAAAGTAGGTAATAGGGTTCTATGAGTCTTGCATTTTGCTGATGCCCGGTTAGGTCATTAACATCATATTCAAGTCTATCTAGATAAAAGAGTTCTAAACAATTAAATGATGGATTGACTATCATAGAATTAGAATTTTGATTAGGTTAAGGCGGTCTCTTCCTGATCCCTGATGTGCCGCGTCCATTTTAGTTTAGGACTATTGCACTGCCAACTACTTTTGATTAGGTAGTTGGTAAGAGCTTTAGCTCTAAACCTTGTAAATTCTCATCTAACTGGTCCATTGGACTTATTTTAATCTTTAATGTGGCATGTTTATGATAATACAAGTTACATGATGGTTAAATCTGTGGGAAATACATTGTTAGCAGTTTTGATACAGTTTAAATCCAGAAACTAATTTAAGTACATGTCCCTAACTTCCCACCCTATGTGAATTCCCACATACTATTCTATATTTTTATCAATTTCCAAAAAATAATAATAAAATCTACCATCAATTTTATTGTTAAATTATTACTTGTGTTAGTTTGATGAGGGCGATTTCAAGAGATACCGACACTCCCTGATGGTTGCTCCAAAAAGAAACAAGATCATCAATAATGCCAAGTTTGATTTTTGTTTTTAGGTATACTACATGGGCAAATAAGTATAGGTTTAGAAAATCAAGAATATTAGAAAATAATATTTCAGAAAGTAAAATCGTGAACTGCCAATTTGCCAAGGTCGAGAAAGTTATCTACGTTTTTGTTTCACTTTTGGCAATTCTTTGGCAGAGGTTAAGATTTAACAAAATAGATAGGTATAGGTATATCTATCGGATTGAACAAGTTATAGTAGCCTACGGGGCAATCTAAAAATACCTACATCTATTGCCATAGAAGAAGAAGAATCCAAGTTCGATTTGTATTGGAACAAAGATATTGGTTTTCCTACACTCTAATGTGTCGGAAACCTATTAGGAAAACCTTGGATCTTGTCTTGTAAACTTGATGGAAAGTAACTTAGACGACTTACAGATGCTGTCCCCTTGAATCAGTCAACAACACAGTAGCTCCACTGACAATGGATCTGTTACGTCTTTAGAAGAAAAAACTCATTTGCAATTTTTTCAAATCTTGTTTTCTGCTTTACATTTTTTACCTCAACATGAGCAATACTTATACTTATATGTATAGGTATATTATATTACCATTATTATCTATACCAGGTTCTTGAATAACTGGATCTTGCATCTAACGTGTATTGGACTAACAGAACTTTAAACTATGTAATACAGTTTTGTATCGACATATGGAGTTGAAACTCTTGAATCTTGATGTAGTCAATATAATGCATAACACATGTACGGCTCGGTCAAACAGACACATAAGATTAAAACATACATAAAAAGTTAATAAGATGTGGATTGAATGTCTTCCAGGGATATGACATAATAGATAAATGTTAGAATAAAGTTATCGTAAATAATGGAATTCTGATAGTACTAGATTAACTACCTACATAAGTACATAGTAACATCTGAATTCAAACACTACTTATAAAGAACTAAGATCATGGTCTGACCTTACCTCGGCCATTTTGTTGGAGACTTTAAATAATATTGCTGATTTATTGGTCGCGGATTATATTGGTCGAATAGGACTAAAGACTAAGGAGTACCTTTTCTCCAACATAAGCTATACAACTATTAGGTATTGTGGTAAAAATTTCAAACAACGTAGATAAAACTCCATATCACGTTTGAGATTGAAGCCATTGAACCCACACTCTCCTGTTTACCATAGGCGAGCGTCTTGACCACTACACCATCAAGGCAAGAGCCGAAAAAGCTTAAGGAAGTCCTAGGAAAAGACTTAATTGAGCCTGCGGTATCAAATCAAGAATAATAATAATAAACTGAATATTAAATAAAATAGGTAGGTACATAAATACTGATTTTCTTTACCCAAGATCGAAAAATTCCCGGAGGGACGGGCCCCGCTTGTATTGATTGACATTCACAAAGAAGCAAAGAATAATCCGTACAACAAAGTAGCGAAAGAACCAGCATGAAATCCTTAAAACCAATAAAAACAAAGTAGGTACCATCATAACTCTCAATAGCAGACTGATCACTGATGGGAAAATACTTTTCATTTTCACTCGCTAGATATTTTTCCAGTCGGATTGAGTAAACAATTTCCCCTGACGGACACAGGAGATCATAAAACAAACATAACCAATAACATAGCTAGGAGCATAAAATAATAACATAACCATAAACAATAACATGGCTGTGAGCATAATAATAGATAATAATAATGAAAATAACTAGCATCACCGCGAATTTTGCCGCTCCACACACAAATTTAATTCACTTCAAAATTTTCGTATTGACAACACATGGATATACTGACATACCCGTGTGTACCTTCATGGCATGGTGGTGGACTGCAGGAGAAGATAATACATGGGTACCTATATGATACATTGATAAACGTATATGATGAAATAACATCACTCATGACAAAAAGAAACAATATTGTCATTTTTGAAAACACTTCGAGTGTATCTTTCAGGAGGCACCACCGTGGGAATAGACAATAACATGACTGTAACCGACAGCATCCTGGATTAGAGGGGCTTTTGGGAGATGAGAGGAAAGTTAGAATAGGGAGATGGTCCGATAGGTATGGAATATGGAATGTAGACAGTGTAGGAGGAATAAATAAAATAGCACAGTCTAAACACAGGGGGTAGGTTACGTATTAAATAGGTACAACAACAATGACGAGAAGAAAAAAAAATCTAGGTACGTAGGTATCTCAATAGTTAACTATTTAGTAGGTGTCTATGCCTATGTACAATAGTACATACTCGTACATATCAGAAATATCATTAGGATTCAGGGGAAAAATGTCCTATATTGTTTCCCTGTTTCTCGTATTAACTATACATTTTTTTTCTATTATTTTTTACATACTTGCATATAATATGAACATGGACGATGGGTTTTTGCTGAGTTATTCATGTGTGTAAGTGTAGGAGTATGCCGAGTATGCCCATAATATGTGCAATTCAATATCTAGGTATTCCTATACCATAAACACAGGTGATAAACGAATATGATGAAATAACATCACTCATGACAAAAAGAAACAATATTGTCATTTTTGAAAACACTTCGAGTGTATCTTTCAGGAGGCACCACCGTGGGAATAGACAATAACATGACTGTCACCGACAGCATCCTGAGGGGCTTTTGGGAGATGAGAGGAAAGTTAGAATAGGGAGATGGTCCGATAGGTATGGAATATGGAATGTAGACAGTGTAGGAGGAATAAGAATAAATAAAATAGCACAGTCTAAACACAGGGGGTAGGTTACGTATTAAATAGATACAACAACAATGAGAAGAAAAAAAAATCTAGGTACGTAGGTATCTCGATAGTTAACTATTTAGTAGGTATCTATGCCTATGTACAATAGTACGGGAGATGAGAGGAAAGTTAGAATAGGGAGATGGTCCGATAGGTATGGAATATGGAATGTAGACAGTGTAGGAGGAATAAATAAAATACCTAAACAGTCTAAACACAGGGGGTAGGTTAGGTATTAAATACAACAACAATGAGAAAAAAAATCTAGGTACGTAGGTACCTCCAGAGTTAACTATGTAGTATATATAGAATAATCTATTATTTTGTTTTCTTTGTTTTTTGATATTTTATGTTTTTTCTTCTCTTTGCAAATTTTAACTACTCACACTAGGAGAGGGGTCTCTCTTGTTTTGTGTGCAGTGATTCTTTCTTTAGTTTTCCTTAATACTCGTACATATCAGAAATATCATAAGGATTCAGGGGAAAAATGCGCTATATTGTTTTCCTGTTTCTTGTATTAACTATACATTTTCTTTCTATTATTTACATACTTGCATAATATGAACATGGACGATGGGTTTTTGCTGAGTTATTCATGTGTGTAGGTGTAGGAGTATGCCCATAATATGTGCAATTCAATATCTAGGTATTCCTATACCATAAACACAGGTAGGTAACTACATATACGTAGATGTACTCACAATGTGCTTTTGTCAGCATTTTTCAAGGCTGTTTTGTAGGCACGAAATAGGCATTTTTACTGTAAAGAAATTTCTACGTTCTAAACAAGCATGAAATTGTCACAGAATTTGTAAACAACATAGGTAATGCTAGATTTTACTTAGGTAGGTAGGCCCCGCATTAATGAGTTTAGTGCATAATAGCATAGGTAAATAGCATGAAATAGCAAAATCCATCAATCCCCTGTAAAAACAAGGAAATGGCATACTAAATGACGCGATTATAAATCTGAACACAGTTGTCATAACACAGATAAATCGTAGAGAAATCAAATCGAATCTGTTCATAATAGTCAAACGTTGAACATTGACTAGAAAGTTAGATATAACACAAATACCTAACAATAAATCCAGAAGAAACCCAATAACATCTCTTTATAATAAACAAACGAGTAGAAAGCTTCCGAGCTACTGAGCTAGAGATATACGTAAACGAGCCAAAACATATCAAATCATATCTGCAAAACAGATATACATCCCTTGCCCTCAACCCCCATATCTGCAAAACAGGTATGTATTTCCCATCCCTAGCCCAGTTGTCATAACACAGATAAATCGTAGAGAAATCAAATCGAATCTGTTCATAATAGTCAAACGTTGAACATTGACTAGAAAGTTAGATGTAACACAAATACTGATCAATAAATCCAGAAGAAACTTAATAACATTTCTTTATAATAAACAAACGAGTAGAAAGCTTCTGAGCTACTGAGCTAGAGATATTCGTAAATGAGCCAAAACATATCAACTCATATCTGCAAAACAGATATACATCCCTTGCCCTCAACCCCCATATCTGCAAAACAGGTATGTATTTCCCATCCCTTGCCCAATGGCATACTAAATGACGCGATTATAAATCTGAACACAGTTGTCATAACACAGATAAATCGTAGAGAAATCAAATCGAATCTGTTCACAGTCAAACATTGAACATTTTGACTAGAATGTTAGATATGACACACATACCTAACAATAAATCCAGAAAAAAAACCCAATAACATCTCTTTATAATCAACAAACGACTAGAAAGCTTCTGAGCTACTGAGCTAGAGATATTCGTAAATGAGCCAAAACATATCAACTCATATCTGCAAAACAGATATACATCCCTTGCCCTCAACCCCCATATCTGCAAAACAGGTATGTATTTCCCATCCCTAGCCCTACCCTACTTGGTGTAATGTTGAGCTTTATATCTCCGATGAATAATGTGTCGTGTCAAATTCAAATAGCGTACCAGCCTTACATTCACATCTTGAGCTTTATATCTCCGATGAATAATGTGTCGTGTCAAATTCAAATAGCGTACCAGCCTTACATTCACATCATTGTGCAAAGTCAAACTTTCGTCACGTCACAGTGAAAAGTGAGCAAGATTTTGATATGCCTCCCTTGCTGATGTCAAATGTCGATAGGGTGCTGCAGAGGACTTCTTTTTTATGGAATACTGTACAAGTGTATACTGCCTAGACGCTTTGGTATATCACGTCGTAGTAGGTATTTCTTCAAGGTATTGCAAAGAACTCCCTAAAATGCCCTAAATGCTCTCTGGCCGTAGGACAATTAACAAAGGGAAGTGCAGCCAACCCTAACCATCCTAGGAGCTGCCAGTTAAGGACGATCTCATTGAACATCAATAATCTTCGGACCATTACCCTGGTGGCAATGAAATAATGAAATTTTGGAACCTGCATCATCTACTAGTACTGCCTTGGTGATATGTACATCGTACATCATATTTGTGAGATCTGACTAAAAGCCTCCACCAAAACTTAGACGGAAGATATTGAATTCGATTGTAGCCTTATTAACTTATACCTATACCCATTTTTCAAATACGAGAATCAAAAATTTCCAGAAATCCTGAAGAAGAGAACATTTAGAACTCCCTGTACAGAACACTCCCACCACCATTCCACCTGTGTTGAGTTATGATACTCTCATCATCTACTAGTACTGCCTTGGTGATATGTACATCGTACATCATATTTGTGAGATCTGACTAAAAGCCTCCACCAAAACTTAGACGAAAGATATTGAATTCGATTGTAGCCTTATTAACTTATACTTATACCCATTTTTCAAATACGAGAATCAAAATTTTCCAGAAATCCTGAAGATTTCAAGAGAACATTTATAACTGGATCTTGCATCTAACGTGTATTGGACTAACAGAACTTTAAACTATGTAATACAGTTTTGTATCGACATATGGAGTTGAAACTCTTGATGTAGTCAATATAATGCATAACACATGTACGGCTCGGTCAAACAGACACATAAGATTAAAACATACATAAAAAGTTAATAAGATGTGGATTGAATGTCTTCCAGGGATATGACATAATAGATAAATGTTGGAATAAAGTTATCGTAAATAATGGAATTCTGATAGTACTAGATTAACTACCTACATAAGTACATAGTAACATCTGAATTCAAACACTACTTATAAAGAACTAAGATCATGGTCTGACCTTACCTCGGCCATTTTGTTGGAGACTTTAAATAATATTGCTGATTTTATACTGCTCGAATAGGACTAAGGAGTACCTTTTCTCCAACATAAGCTATTCTACTATTATTGTGGTAAAATTTGCAAGATTGATAAAATTTCATACCAGCAACGTTTGGGATAGAAGGTTTAAGCCTTTGGACCCACACTCTTCTGTTTATCAGGCGAGCGTCTTGACCACTAAGTACACCATCGAGACAAAAGCCAAATAATTGTAAAAGAAGTCCTAGGAAAAGACTTTCAAGATAAAATAGCTTTTATTGATTGACATTCACAAAGAAGCAAAGAATAATCCGTACAACAAAGTAGAGAAAGAACCAGCATGAAATCCTTAGAACCAATAAAAACAAAGTAGGTACGATACCTGATGGAGAAAATAAAATACAAAGGTAAAGTGCCTTGAAAAGAAAATCCGCCGGGCAACAAGTGTTTCTTATTACCCTCACTCCTATAATACATAGTACCTATAACCTATAAGTAGATGCTATAATGCTAATAAAAGGAAGAAAGATTATTCCAATGTGGAGGAGAAAGGAGGTAAGCAGAGGGAAAGGGTCTGAATTCTGAAAGTTAAGTAATTAGGTAAGTGACAGAACAGTAAGGTTTATTTGGTAGTGAAAAAAAAACAAACAAACAGAGATCTCAAGTTAAGTAAAACCATGTAAAAACTTGCCTTGAACTGGCCATTATACAAGATGGCCTTAAGAGTTCATTTTGGAGCTCATTATGGTATGGCAGGAAAAAAATGGTCTTAATTCTCTGAACGGAAGTAGGTACCTTTCTTTTCTACGGATGTTACGTAACGTATAAAACGGAAGTTCATATTGCCCCTTCAAAATGTTCTGAATGCAAAAGGCTGATGTTTTTTTTCCCCCGTTAGTTATCTCTGAAAGATATTTTTATCCAAAATTATACTTGTATTTCAATAAGAATTGGAAGGGTAATATGGACTTTGCAATAATGACAACATGGTCTGCTGATTACAACCGATAGCTTGTTACTTGTTACGTCAAATTACTCCAAAGAGTTAAACATAGTTTATTGCTGCTTGCTGGAAACCGAAAATTGCCAAATTTCTTCATATAGGTATGAGTAGAAGAAGAAAACAAAAATAACATTGGATCTTTGTCTAACATATATTATCATTGATATTCGAATGATCCAATCGTTATGACATTTCCTCCGTCATTTGACGTCGTACCTCGATCATTGGTAGTCTGTCATTTGATAATACATATTTCAATTGCACCTAAGAGTACTCCAAATTTTACTAGAGCTCCACTATAGTTCATCCAGATCAATGTGACAGCAATGAGTCATCAACCCAAAATGAAGGAACCAATCAGATTGCAGGAAATCCTTACATTGTTGCAATTGAGGTAAAGGTCTATTTTTGATAAACTCTCTCTTTTAAAATGCAGAGGTAGCTCTAAGTTCAGAGGTTGGATTCTAGAATAGGTAAGGTGGATATCGCCTTACCTGACTTTGTTTCACTGTCGGAGGAAGCACTGTGCAATATACCTTTCCCTTTTAAAGATTCTCTACCATTGCACATGTGACATGTTTGGCAACAATGCCTATTTTTTTGCTGTCACATTGATCTGGACACACTGTAGTTGGACTTTTGTTTTGATTGTGAGCATAGATTTCTAGTTGTGTATCTACTGTAAGTATTACAGCTTCCATGTTGGACTTTTGTTTTGAATGTAAGTACTTGTAGGTATATACATAGATTCCTTATTGTTTATCTAGTATGCATATGCAGTTTGTCTTAAAAATCTTCGTTTTCTTTTCAAAGAGACTGCCTTTTTGCATAGATACGTATAGCTACATATTTGCCTGCCTATCTACTTTTGATTGTGAGCATAGATTTCTAGTTGTGTATCTACTGTAAGTATTACAGCTTCCATGTTGGACTTTTGTTTTGAATGTAAGTACTCGTAGGTATATAGATTCCTTATTGTTTATCTAGTATGCAGTTTGTCTTGAAAATCTTCGTTTTCTTTTCAAAGAGACTGCGTTTTTGCATAGATACGTATAGCTACATATTTCAGGGAAACTAGTATGTAGTAAGTTAAGACGTATTTACTGCCTATCTACAAACCTACCCGATAAAGACGTATTTGTGCATGCCGGTAATTTCTCTGCCAAAGAATAGCCGCGATGCAATGCCGCATGGTGGCAGACACTTAGGTACTACATGGGCAAATAAGTATAGGTTTAGAAAATCAAGAATAGGTATTAGAAAATAATATTTCAGAGAGTAAAAATCGTGAACTGCCAATTTGCCAAAGTCGAGAAAGTTATCTACGTTTTTTTTTCACTTTTGGCAAGTCTTTGGCAGAGGTTAAGATTTAACAAAATACGTACATAGGTAGGTATATCTATTGGATTGAACAAGTTATAGTAGCCTACGGCGCAATCTAAAAATATCTGCATCTATTGCCATTTCAGAGGCAAGTAACTAATTGCTTTTTATACTGGGTCCCCTGGGCTGTAGAATTTTTTTAGACCGGTCGCTCAGCTTTGACTGTTAAAGTCCGTCAGAACTGATAAGGTTCGTTCTCGGAACTGCTGGCTTTCTCCTATCCTGTCTTCCTTCTTTCTTCGCTTTCGGGACAATAAGACCGAAGCAGTTGTTTCTATCAATATCAAACCTTTTGGGGAAAAAGAGGGGAAATTTTTTTAATTAAATTGGGACAGCTGTTTGAAAATCTTCTGGTTCATCCAATCATTATATCCTTTCTCAAGTGAAATTCCTTATGTTCATTGATGTTCTTGGTAATGTAATGGGACGAAGAATCACGCTTCCAGACATGCACAGCATGAACGCATGCAATGAGTGCAAATGCAAACTTGTTGATATAATTGAGCCATACTTAACATGTACCTAGCCTCTTAAATACAGACACCACTATCCTCTTAAATATAGCTAGTCTCTTTACAGACACTTCGGCGTCCATAAAAGCACTAAATCTCCATAGACAAATGCTAAGCTGCACGCCCTCCTGGCTTTTATGGCTGACCTTCAGAATCAACAGTCTGAATCCGCTAATAATGGTCTTGTCAGAAGTCATAAACTAGACATAGAATCAACAGTCTGAATCCGCTAATAATGGTCTTGTCAGAAGTCATAAACTAGACATTTCTTTATGCTCAAGCAAAACAATAAGCAAAGCAATAAACTGCTACACAATATTAGCTTTAGTGAAGAGCTTTAGTGTGTACGTTTCGGGTTGCCTTTATCTGAAATTGTAGACATGCAATAAACTGCTACACAATATTAGCTTTAGTGAAGAGCTTTAGTGTGTACGTTTCGGGTTGCCTTTACCTGAAATTGTAGACAATATATGAAGGCGAAACTTTTCAAGAATTTCAAGCCTTTTGGAACACAAATTAGGTGTTGAAACTTGAAAGACAATGCAATAAACTGCTACACAATATTAGCTTTAGTGAAGAGCTTTAGTGTGTACGTTTCGGGTTGCCTTTACCTGAAATTGTAGACAATAAGAAGGCGAAACTTTTCAAGAATTTCAAGCCTTTTGGGACATAAATTAGGTGTTGAAACTTGAAAGACAATTTTTATTGCTTGGCTGACGATAATAGAGTTCGAAATTTTGCTCCACGTGTTGCGTGTTTCTGAAATTCTGCACAGTTGTGGTGAAACAGGTACCTGTCAGAAGTCATAAACTAGACATTTCTTTATGCTCAAGCAAAACAATAAGCAATGCAATAAACTGCTACACAATATTAGCTTTAGTGTGTAGGTACGTTTTGGATTGCCTTTACCTGAAATTGTAGATAATATGAAGGCGAATCTTTTCAAGAATTTCAAGCCTTTTGGAACATAAATTAGGTGTTGAAACTTGAAAGACAAATTTTATTGCTTGGCTGACGATAATAGAGTTCGAAATTTTGCTCCACGTGTTGCGTGTTTCTGAAATTCTGCACAATTGTGGTGAAACAGGTACATACATATTACCCTATTACCTACCTCTACCTGTGTGTATTTCAATTTCCAGGAATCTAGAGCTTTTCGTTTTCGTGTTTAATTTCTCTTTCATCCCCCCTGCTGTTGAACTAATAGGTTTAGTAAGTTTAGTTGTACCTTCTACGATGGAATAAAAGTGTCTCTCATTCGGTTAAGACTTTGGCAAATTTGGGGCATAGCCTACCTCTACCTGTGTGTATTTCAATTTCCAGGAATCTAGAGCTTTTCGTTTTCGTGTTTAATTTCTCTTTCATCCCCCCTGCTGTTGGACTAATAGGTTTAGTAAGTTTAGTTGTACCTTCTACGATGGAATAAAAGTGTCTCTCTTTCGGTTAAGACTTTGGCACTTTGGGGCATAGTATTTCGGGCACAGCCGTTTCTAACAAGTGAAATGCTCTTTGAGAGTAAAAAATATCTCCATATCCTGTGGAAAGATTCGTTTTAGACACAGTTCTACCTATACCTATACAATTCTGGAAGATATTCTCTTTTTAGGGATAAAGAGGTAGACTTAACAGGGAACAGTTGCCATTACCCTGGCAATATGTACCTAGTACCCACCTATACCTATGCATAACATAATGCTTCTAATACCTACAGTTGTAGGCACGAAATAGGCATTTTTACTGTAAAGAAATTTCTACGTTCTAAACAAGCATGAAATTGTCACAGAATTTGTAAACAACAGTCATTTTTGAAAACACTTCGAGTGTATCTTTCAGGAGGCACCACCGTGGGAATAGACAATAACATGACTGTCATGAAAAAAAAAAAAGATTAGAGGGGCTTTTGGGAGATGAGAGGAAAGTTAGAATAGGGAGATGGTCCGATAGGTATG